>NC_068935.1:5442743-5505243 GCF_023091745.1 Budorcas taxicolor
AAATTCAAAATTTTGACAGTAGCTGAAAAGACTCTGTATGATCTGACTTGTACTTACATTACCTGCCTCTTCTTGAATAGTTCAAGGCTATGAGGACATGTAGCACTCAGCTACAAAACTGTTAACATTAAAAAGAGGAGCATTGTTTTAAGTGAAGAGATCTTGCAGTTTTCATCCCTGAAACTGGGGCTTCTGGTAAAATTTGAGCGGTCATTTGATGGTTGAACAAATGTGATATCAGATTGATCATTATTATGAAAATAGATAAAATATGATTGGTTTCATTTACATCTTTAATTGATTAAAGTACTGAACAATTAAAATGTAAGCTGGAATTTATGAGGTATTTAATTAATTGCAGTAAATATAATATATTGAACTTCTAGTTACTTTGCTTGTCATATTTTCAATGTAAGGTAAGTCTGATATTTTCTAAATGGAATATTTAGAACAAATCTTATCTTAGAGTATCCATCACCCCATATTCTAGCTTCTAAATAATTATAATGAAATCTAATGTTTCATAGTTCTCACTTTGATAACTTTACAGAGCAATGGAAATATTGCCTGTACCCTGTCCTTCACATTTCAACCTTAGGCTTATTTTTTGTGTGGGTGGCTATATCTATAATATAGAAAGCATTTTATTTTCCTGGCTAAGCTATTCTAGTGCAATAAAATTTTTGAAAGAAAAATTATTTTGGATCAAGGACAAGCAACTCCAGGAGTTAAAATAGTCATTTTTCTCCCCTGATTATCTTTCAATCCAGAAAACAACTTTAAGATATGGCACCAATATTTTGCTTTGGTACATTGAAGATTCAAACATTTTAGCAATACGTGGACTGCAAAAGTAATATCTCTTTCTTAAAAAAAGAAGCCAATATAGGCAAATATGCATCTAAAACTTACAGCTTGTTCATATATAATGATACCATTGTAAAGATTTTCATGTTGTTATTCTGATTTAAGTGTCCCTTCCTGGAGACAAATGTATATTTAAGTCTCATGATCAGAAGCAGGGCTGTAGCCATCACAGCTCTGTCAGAAGCAAAAACATACGATTAATATTTTAGCTTTCTCTTGCTTTCATGAAACCTATGGCCAGACACTATCTGTGTCTAGAACTTGGCTTCAAATGACAAATTCAGCATGCTATAATAAGTGATACTAGGATTTCCTACTGAGGTCATCTAGAATTTGGCTATCTTGAGAAATGACTGTGGGTACATTCTTATTCCCAAATATTTCCCTTATTTAAAACTCTTATTCTCTAGAGGTTCTTGTGGTCTTATTGTATCTGATTTGGATGGTAAATAATATAACTCTGTAAAGGAACTATGCCACATGCAGAAGGATATCACTCATAGAATTACAAGTTGATCGGTTCCCCCTTGCTAGTATCATAGAACCATCTTACTAAAATAAAATGGTTTCATTTCTTTTTCAAAAAGATAAAGCACGAAACAGTAAAAATGGAATTCTGAAATATTCTGTCACCCATATAATAAATAATGCCTAGCGTATTTACGTTCTTGGCACATGGTATGTCCTCAATAAAGATCTATGGAATGAATAAGTTATCTAAATAAATGTATTATCTATTTTAATTCATCTATTATATTTGCCTTTTGCCTTTCCTGTTTCTTTGACTGAATAATTAAAATGTTATCATCATATATTTTCCTCTATTAAAATGTTTTACATTATGAACGATAGGATATGCTTTTTGTAGAAAATTTGGGACTATGTAACAGACAAATTCAAAATACTATATATGGTCTCCAGACATGAGAAGCAAGCACCATTTTGCTTTAATTCTTTCTATCTTGTAATTCTTTCTATTTGTATGTATTTTTACATTACTCATATTATACTTTATACACAGTTATGTCTCCTACTTTTTCACTTAAATTTGTAAGCATTTTCATATATTAATGAATCTATTTATGTTTCACCTTTTTAATGATTGTGTATTATAATAGTATACAGATACATGATAATTCAGTCCATGACTCCCTGAAGTTAGACATTGGATTTGTTCCTGTATTTTTGCTGCTACAAATAACACTGTAGCACACATTTTTCTGCATATAGTCCATATACTTATAAATTAGCACACCTCTGCACTTGAAGAGGCTCAGAAAGTAAATGTAAGGGAGTAATGTGAGTAAGTTCAACTCAGTTCAGTCGCTCACTGATGTCCGACTCTTTGCAACCCCATGGACTGCAACACACCAAGCCTCCCTGTCCATCACCAACTCCTGGAGCTTACTCAAACTCATGTCCATCGAGTCAGCGATGCCATCTAACCATCACATCCTCTGTCATCCCCTTCTCCTCCCACCTTCAATCTTTCCCAGCATCAGGGTCTTTTCCAATGAGTCAGTTCTTCACATCAGGTGGCCAAAGTATTGGAGCTTCAGCTTCAGCATCAGTTCTTCCAATGAATATTCAGGACTGATTTCCTTTAGGATGGACTGGTTAGATCTGCTTTCGGTCCAAGGGCCTCTCAAGAATCTTCCCCAACACCACAGTTGAAAAGCATCAATTTTTCGGCACTCAGCTTTCTTTGTAGTCCAACTCTCACATCCATACATGACTACTGGAAAAACCATATCTTTGACTAGACGGACCTTTGTTGGCAAAGTAATGTCTCTGCTTTTTAATATGCTGTCTGCTGCTGCTGCTGCTGCTGCTAGTGCTAAGTCGCTTCAGTCGTGTCCGACTCTGTGTGACCCCGTAGACAGCAGCCCACCAGGCTCCCCCGTCCCTGGGATTCCCCAGGCAAGAACACTGGAGTGGGTTGCCATTTCCTTCTCCAAAGCATGAAACTGAAAAATGAAAGTGAAATCGCTCAGTCATGTCCGACTCTTAGCAACCCCAGGGACTGCAGCCTACCAGGCTCCTCCGCGCATGGGATTTTCCAGGCAAGAGTTACTGGAGTGGGTTGTTATTGCCTTCTCCATAAAATGCTGTCTAGGTTGGTCATAACTTTTCTTCTAAGGAGTAAGCATCTTTTAATTTCATGGCTGCAGTCACCATCTGCAGTGATTTTGGAGCCCTCGAAAATAAATTCTGTCACTGTTTCCACTGTTTCCCCATCTATTTCCCATGAAGTGATGGGACCAGATGCCATGATCTTTGTTTTCTGAATGTTGAGCTTTAAGACAACTTTTTCACTCTCCTCTTTCACTTTCATCAAGAGGCTCTTTAGTTCTTCTTCAGTTTCTGTCATAAGGGTGGTGTCATCTGTGTATCTGAGGTTATTGATATTTCTCCCGGCAGTCTTGATTCCAGCTTGTGCTTCTTCCAGCTCAGCATTTCTCATGATGTACTCTGCATATAAGTTAAATAAGCAGGGTGACAATATACAGCCTTGACATACTCCTTTCCCAATTTGGAACCAGTCTGTTACTCCATGTTCACTTCTAACTGTGGCTTTCTGACCTGCGTATAGGTTTCTCAAGAGGCAGGTCAGGTGGTCTGGTATTCCATCTATTGAAGAATTTTCCACAGTTTTTTGTGATCCACACAGTCAAATGCTTTGGCATAGTGAATAAAGCAAAAGTAGATGTTTTTCTGGAACTCTCTTGCTTTGTTGATGATCCAGCAGATGTTGGCAATTTGATCTCTGGTTCCTCTGCCTTTTCTAAAACCAGCTTGAACATCAGGAAGTTCACTGTTCACGTATTGTTGAAGCCTGGCTTGGAGAATTTTGAGCATCACTTTCCTAGCATGTGAGATGAATACAATTGTGCGGTAGTTTGAGCATTCTTTGGCATTGCCTCTCCTTGGGATTGGAATGAAAACTGACCTTTTCTAGTCCTTGGCCACTGCTGAGTTTTCCATATTTGCTGGCAAATTGAGTGCAGCACTTTCACAGCATCATCTTTTAGGATTTGAAATAGCTCAACTGCAATTCCATCATCTCCTCTAGCTTTGTTCGTAGTGATGCTTCCTAAGGCCCACTTGACTTCACATTCCAGGATGTCTGGCTCTAGGTGAGCTGTCACACCACTGTGATTATCTGGGCCATGAAGACCTCTTTTGTACAGTACTTCTGTGTATTCTTGCCACCTCTTCTTAATATCCTCTACTTCTGTTAGGTTCATACCATTTCTGTTCTTTATTGAGCCCATCTTTGCATGAAATGTTGCCTTGGTATCTCTAACTTTCTTGAAGAAATCTCTAGTCTTTCCCATTCTATTGTTTTCCTCTATTTCTTTGTACTGATCCTAGTATGTCCTGCCATTCCCTTCTGGTGTGAAGAGTTTCTATGGGGAGAGAGGTGGGAGGGGGGTTCAGGATTGGGAACTCATGTACACCCATGGCGGATTCATGTCAATGTTTGGCAAAACCAATACAGTATTGTAAAGTGAAATGAAAATAAATAAATAAATAAATGAAAAAAAAAAAAAAAAAGATCAGCTGTTATCCTTATGGGAATCCCCTTGTGTGTTATTTATTGTTTTCCCTTGCTGCTTATAATATTTGTTCTTTGTGTTTGATCTTTGTTAATTTGATTAATATGTGTCTTGGGGTATTTCGTCTTGGGTTTATCCTGTTTGGGACTCTCTGGGTTTCTTGGACTTGGGTGGCTTCCTTCCCCATTTTAGGGAAGTTTTCAGCTATTATCTCCTCAAGTATTTTCTCATCGCCTTTCTTTTTGTCTTCCTCTGGGACTTCCTCTGGGATTCGAATGTTGGGGCGTTTGACATTATCCTAGAAGTCTCTGATGTCCTCATTTCTTTTAATTCTTTTTTCTTTTTTTCTCTCTACTTCATTTATATCCACCATTGTATCTTCCACCTCACTTATCCTATCTTCTGCCTGTTATTCTACTGTTGGTTCCCTCCAGAGTGTTTTGATCTCAGTTATTGCATTATTCATTATTGATTGACTCTTTTTTATTTCTTCTAAGTCCTTGTAAAACATTTCTTGCATCTTCTCAATCCTTGTCTTCAGGCTATGTATCTGTAACTCCATTTTGTTTTCAAGATTTTGGATCATTTTCACTATCATTATTTGGGATTGTTTTGTTTATCAGGTAGATTCCTTATCTCTTCCTCTTTTGTTAGGTTTGGTGGGCATTTATCCTGTTCCTTTACCTGCTGGGTATTCCTCTGTCTCTTCATCTTGTTTATATTGCTGTCTTTGGGGTGGCCTTTCTGTATTCTGGCAGTTTGTGGAGTTCTCTTTATTGTAGAGTTTCCTCGCTGTGGGTAGGGTTGGACAGGTGGCTTGTCAAGGTTTCCTGGTTAGGGAAGCTTGTGTCAGTGTTCTGGTGGGTGGAGCTGGATTTCTTCTCTCTGGAGTGCAATGAAGTGTCCAATAATGAGTTATGAGATGTCAGTGGGTCTGGAGTGACTTTGAGCAGCCTATATATTGAAAGTCAGGGCTGTTTTCCTAGTTGCTGAAGAATTTGCATGGTATGTCTTTCTCTGGAACTTGTTAGCCCTTGGGTGGTGCTTGGTTTCAGTGTAGGTATGGAGGCATTTGATGAGCTCCTGTTGATTAATGTTCCCTGGAGTCAGGAGTTCTCTGGTGTTATCAAGATTTGGACTTAAGCTTCCTGCTTCTGGTTTTCAGTCTTATTTTTACAGTAGAAAGGCTTCTTTAATTTTTTTTTTTTTAAATGAAGACTAGTTGATTTTCAGTGCTGTTGTAATTTCTAGTTTACAGAAAAGTGATTCGGTTTTATAAATATAGGTGTATATATATATGTATAGGTATACATGTATATATATATACACATATCCATATATATACTTTTTCAGATTTTTTGTCATAGTTTGTAAAAGGATATTTAATAAATTCCTTGTGCTGTACCGTATCTACTTTTTATTTTTCCATTTTATATAGTAGTTGTATCTACTAGTCCCAAACTCCCAATTTATACCTCCACCATTCCTTTCCCCTTTGGTAACTGTAAGTTTGTTTTCTATGTCTTAGTCTGTTTCTGTTTTATAAATAAGTTCATTTTTACTATTTTTTAAGATTCCACATATAGGTAATATTATATTTCTCTTTCTCTGTCTGACTTACTTCACTTAGTATGCTAATCTCTAGGTCCCTCCATGTTGCTGCAAATGGCATTACTTAATTCTTTTTTGGCTGAGTACTATCCCATTGTATATATGCACTGCGTCCTCTCTCCATTCCTCTGTTGGGCATTTAGGTTGCGTCCATGTCTTGACTATTGTGCATAGTGCTGCTATGTACATTGAGGTGCATGTATGCAAAAAAAAATGGTTTCTTAATAACAAATATCCAGTTTTCACATCCCATTGATTGTCTATTATGCCACTGCTTCCCCATATGAATCAGGAACTAAATATGTTCTATTTAATATTATTGTTCTTTTAAACTGTGAGATACCTCTTCTATTAGTTTTCAGCTGCTATATAACAAATTGAGCTTTGCTGGTAGCTCAGCTGGTAAAGAATCCACCTGCAATGCAGGAGACCTGGGTTCGATCCCTGGGTTGGGAAGATCCCCTGGAGTAGGGCACGACAACCCACTTCAGTATTCTTGCCTTGAGAATCCCATGGACAGAGGAGCCTGGTGGGCTACAAACAGTACCTGAGGTCACAAAGAGTTGGACGTGACTGAGCGACTAAACACAGCACATAATAAATTACCCTCAAAACTTAGTGGTCTAAAATAACAACTATTTATTGTCTCAATGTTTCTGTGTCAGGAATTTTACAGCAGCTTAGCTGAGTGATTCTGTTTCATCATCTCTCATGAAGTGGCAGTTAGGATGTCTGCTGGCTGCCCTAGTCTGTGGTCTTGACTGAGGCTGGAGAATCTGCTTTCAGGCTCACATCCTCACCTTTTGGGCCTCTCTGTAGGGCATCGTGAGTATCTTCACAACGTGGCAGCTGGCTTCCCCAAGAGTGAGTGATCTAAGAGGCAGCAATGGGGAAACCACGGTACTTTCTATTAATATGTCCTAGCCTTGGAAATGACGTAACAGGACTTCTGGCATATTCTGTTAGTCATACAGACTGACCCAGAAACAATGTGGCAGAGAAATGTACCAGAACATAAACTCCAAAAGGTGAAGATAATTAGGTGGTCATCTTAGAGGCTAGCTGCTACATCTCTCCATCTCTTCTTTTCAAAAATTATACCTTTAATAATAAATCTTATGATTATGATTTAATCATATTTTATAAATGTAATTTAATTTTAATTCTATGATTATAATTTGATTCTAATTTTTAAATGATTATAATTTAATTATAGTTTTAATATAGTTGTTCTTTCTAAAGCAACTAGGTCATTTGTCTGATTGAGTTTGTATTTTGCTTACTGCATCCCAGTGGTGTTATTTACATATACCTTTGCAGGCCCCATACCACACTCCATACATTTCCTATAAACTTAGATATAAAAGTTTGATCAGCTTCAGGTTCCATATTTTTGGCAAGACATCCGTGTAGTTATTAGTGTGTCACTTCATAATGGAGCACATGATGGCTCGTTGGCTCTTATTATATTGGCAGCCATTGACAATCATTGCCTAGATCCATTAATTCAAAAGAGTGGTATTCTGTCATTTCCTCCTTTTTCATTATTTGCAATACTTCTACAAAGAGAAACGTCCCTTCATCAGATATTTGGTTACACTGAAGTATATTTCATACAGAGAACCCAGGATAAACACTTGATTCTTTCCCTTTATTTACAAATGGTCTGTTTTCAAAATGGTTTGTTAGCTCCCTGCTGCTGCTGCTGCTAAGTCAATTCAGTCGTGTCCAACTCTGTGCAACCCCATAGGCGGCAGCCCATCAGGCTCCCTCGTCCCTGGGATTCTCCAGGCAAGAACACTGGAGTGGGTTGCCATTTCCTTCTCCAATGCATGAAAGTGAAGTCGCTTAGTCGTGTCCGACTCCTAGTGACCCCATGGACTGCAATCTACCAGGCTCCTCCATCCATGGGATTTTCCAGGCAAGAGTACTGGAGTGGGGTGCCATTGCCTTCTCCGTGTTAGCTCCCTATCATCCTTCAAAGGTAACAAGTAAGATCTGGGAATCACCATGAATATGCTGAAGCAGACTCTCCAGGGGTGGGTCCTAGGCATGGGGATTTTTCAAAAGCTTGCTAAGTGATTCTGACTTCCTCATCTATTAACTGCTACTGGTCTTCATTCCCAGAGTCTGACTTAGTAGGTATGGAATGAGGTCCAGGATTCTGTTTTTGTTTTTTTAATCTCCAGAAAATTCTCTTGAGTTTGGTAAACTACACTGATATTACATTGACATACTTATGATGGCTGTATGCATCTTTTAATCTACCAGAACATGGACATGTCAGGTTTGCCATCAGACAATAAACTATTGCACTGGAAGTCTGCCTAGCATAGACTGTGGAGTTAGACTGCTTGGGTCCAAATCTTGGTTTTGCCTCTTTCTACCTTTGTTACCTTGGAGAAGTCAATTGCTTCTATGTCTCAGTTTTCTCATATATAAAATGAAAATGACAGTAGGATTCACCTCATGGTTGTTTTGAGGACTAACTGAGTTAATATTCCTCAATTGTTTAGAATAGTTCTTGGTAAGCATTTCTTAAACACATAATAAAGCTTGTCTTTCTCTGGGAAAATTATCCCTGAATTTTTTATTGATAAAAGCTAGAGTTGGTTCTAATTATTAATGTTATCACTATTAAATCAACTATTATTTACTGAATGCTTCATGTATGCCAGGCATGGGGGATTACATGTGTTTTCTGGTTCACTTAATCCTCATATCAGTGAAGATTCTCAATATATTTCTCATTTTATATGTAAGGAAACTGAGTCTCCAATAGTTCAGTAAGTTCCCCAGTGTAATGGAGTTAATAAGTGATGGTATAGATAAAATACATGCTAAAGGGGCAGTGCATTGATTCCAAGCACAGAATCTGGAGTTTAGCTGTCTGGGTTCAAATCTTGGCGTTGTTACTTTCTAGTTGTGTATCTTGGCCAAGATACTTAAGCATTACGTATTTCCGTTTCCTTATCTATAAAATGAGCATAATAGTAATAGTTGCGAAATCCCATGGACAGTCGGGCCTGGCAGGCTACATAGTCCATGGGGTCACAAAGGAGTCGGACACAACTTAGCGACTAAACAACAGCTACCTCATAGGTTATTGTTAGGATTAAATGAATTAATACTTGCAAAGTACCTAAAATGATGCCTAACACATAATAATCACTCTGTTTATACTAGCTGTTTTTTATTGCTGCATTATTCATTATTATCAGTGATTTTTATCAGTTTGGGTTTAAAGAAGCTGCAGCAGTTAAGAAGGAGAGATGCAGGTGCTTGGGAGGAAGGAAAACGAGCTAGAATATTATTTTTAAAGAGGCAAGAAAATAAGACCTGTTTCTACCACAAAGATGGACAGGAGAGAAGATAATTGATGTCTAGGTGAAGGCAGATGGTGAAACTCTTGGAAAATAGACTCATTCAGACAAGTTAGAATTCAAGATTATCCTTTAGGAACGAGGGAAGGAAGGTAGAATTGGAAGGCTTTGGACACATGGGGAATTTGGACACACGTGAGCAATAAACCAGTAGACACAGTCGAGTTTTGTTCATACTTGATCGTAGCTTGGTTCTTGGAGGCTAAGAAAATGAATGTCTTGGAAGGGGGACCCCAGGTTATTGGAGGAGTAGCTCAGCAGCCTAGTGAAGCCAGCAAGTTCAAACCTGGTAGAGTGGGGTGATTATGATGGTAAGCAGAAGTGAAGGAGCATTGAACAGAGAGTTGGGAGACTTGGGTTCATTTTTCATCTCTATGATCACCTAGTTTATATGACATTTGAATAGGTCACTTGCCCTTTGGATCTCAGTTAATTCCCTCATAGAATGAGAGAGCTACATCAGTTTATCTCTAACATCCTTTCTCACTCCAAAATTTATGACCCCAAGGGACTGATTCTAGAGTCTAGCTGCAGAAGAAAGGAGTTGATTGAAATGCCACAAGTAGGAAAATGATGCAAAGGCTCAGGGAGGTTAGGATGAAGGTTCCATAAAAGTGAAGGTAGATGAGGGAAACCATGCTAGTCAGGTTCCATGTCTATCTTTTCTGCCTTTTAAAATTTGTTTGTGAAAAAAACTTTTTGAGACTAGTTTGTCATTTTCTGTAGCAGATATTCTGGATATCGTGAATGTAATAGGCTATGTTGGACGCACATGAAAGTAAATGTTGTCTATTTTAGTTTACGTGTCCAAAATGTTCATTAACACATCCGAAATAGGCCGTTTACTTCTAGGGAGTTATTTTTGTCCTTTTAAGCAGAAGATAACAAAAGAGTATTTTATGCTCTCCTTTGCCTATAATAAGATTATGCTTTGGAGTAGCTAACTAGGTTGCTTGAACATGCTGTTACAGAACTGGTTAATCCATAATTCAGCAGGTTCTTGGCTTCCAAGTTGCCTTATTGACAAGCCTGAAGAAAGTGGATGGAACTAATTAGCACTCAGCATTATAAAATAGGAAGAATTAAATAAGGAAGCTTCAATATTAAACTCAGACCCCTATGAAGATATTCCCTTTAGTTATGGGGATTTTGAAATGATGGACAGGCTAAACCAAAACTCATAATCCTATTACAGTCTCCTACATCCACCTAATAAGCTTCAAGAGCCATTGCCTTAGATCCTGGGATATTTCCATCTTCCTCTAGGCTTTTCTGTATATAGCTTATAAATTCTTTACTGTTCCTGCTAAATACTTTGTTATTTAAAATAGCATAAAAGAGAGTATATAAATATATATACATATTGATGCATTCTGACTGTAACAATACTCTTGGCCTGTAGGGAACTTCAAATTATTAATAATTTCAGAGAAAAGCTTTTTAAGAAAAAAGCTCCAGGCTTAGTTGTAATGAGGCATTTGAAAAGGAGGAGGCGGTCTGTTTGTGTGTGTAATGAAAATATTGAACCCTTTGGGATGTTATGAACCACAGTGTACTAATAAATGATCTTTCCATTTCATTGTTCCGGCAGACATCTTTGTACCCCCTGATGTATCCTTGTAAAATGCCTTTAGCTCACATTTCCTTTTAAATATTTCTATCTCCTGACATTTGCTACTGGGGGTGGTGGTTTAACAGGGTGAATCTGATAGAGAAAGGAGGACAGTACTAAGAAACAAAGTTGGTGGTTTAGAATAATGAGCCCATTTTCAGCTGAGCTGTGCAGTTCATATGAATTAATTAACCCCTTACAAGCATTTTTCTGACAATCCTAATTCTCATTCAGTTCAATGGGTTTTATAATTATCACTTAACTAAATAGCACTAAAAACTGTTTATATCCTGACATTAAGGAAGCTTTGTAGAATTCTCTCCCTATAAATCATCTGAAGTTGTTTACAATTTGCAGTTGTCTTCTTTTTCTTCTGGTTTGTGCTCTGGTTTGTACAAAACAGGTTGCTGTTTTGCTGTTTTAAAAATTATTTTCAAGGTGCTAATTATAGAACATGCTCCGGAGTTTGGTTAGCCTTCTAAGGGTAAAGAATCTCAGGAAGGAACATTTTCACATTTTAATTGGAAGAATGTAGGCTTAAACTATTCGCTGTCATGTTAAACAAAATGAATCGAATGACTCTAAATGAGTATAGAATAATTAATTACTCATTCTTAAGACCTGTGCCATTTAGGTCCTGATGATAAGATGGTGATAAAGCACTTTTACCCTTAAAGAGAGAAATGAGAGTTTTGTGTTGATGATGCTGGAAAATAGTATGAGAACACTAGAAAAATATGTTTGAAATGGGAAGCATATGGGCCCTCCCTGAACACCTACGCCCTATAGATGTCATTCCTTTTACTGTTTATACTAAAAGGTAAGATAATAAGTCTTTTAGTTAATGATGTATTTTTTGATTGCAAGGAACAAGAAGCTATTTAAACTGAGGATTTATTAAAGAGATACAGAGTGGCTCAGGGCATTGAGGAGGGAAAATGTTGTGCATGTAGACCTAGCTTCCTGGAAATGGAATCTCTGTGTTTTATATTCAGGACGGCTCTCGGGCCCTCCGCACTGCAAATCCATGGGCTTTTTTTTTTTTTTTTTTTTGGCAGGGGGACTACTTTGCTCATCCTGTGCTTGGAGGGAGACTTCACTTACCCCAGTCTACCTGCCCCTCCTATTCTCTGACAAAGACTCTTGAGTCCCAGTTCCACATTGCTATGTGAGGAATGTTAGTTGGCGCATCTAGCCCCTCATATGTTTTCTGCACTAGAGCCTAGGTTGGCTGCCCTTTAGGTCAGGCTCCTCCCCGGGTTCAATCAGCTGTTCCTACTTGTCATATAAATAATTTAATTCTCACAACAACCCCATTTATAAAGTACTATTATCATATCCCTTTTATAGAGGGGAAAACTGAGGCACGGAGAGGTTAAGATTCCGAAAGTCATATAGTTCCAGGGTCTATGCTCTGAACCCATGTACCCTTCCGATGGGTGTTACATGGTGAATTAGGAGATCTGGCTTCTAGTCCTTGAGTTGCCTGTATGTGAATGATTTGGAGGGAATCACTTTCATGTTTCTGGGCAGTTAGCCATTCCCTGAACAGTTTAAAAATCATTTTTCTAATTTTTTTACTAAAAAGCTACAAGAGGGAATGTGTGTGCACTAAGTTACTTCACTCGTGTACAACTCTTTGTGGCCCCATGAACTGTGGCTCACCAGGTTCCTCTGCCCATGGGATTCTGCAGGCAAGAATACTGGAGTGGGTTGCCATTTCCTTATCCAGGGGATCTTCCCAACCTAGGGATCAAACCTGTGTCTCTTATGTCTTCTGCACTGGCAGGTGCGTTCTTTACGGCTAGTACCAATAGCAGCTCAATAACACATTGTTTCCAGGCTTCTTTAGTTATAAGGAAGAAAAGTCTACTCAAGTTAACTTGAGTGAAGGGGGATTTATCCAAGGATATAATAGGTGACCTTTCAGATATCCAAAGACAGGAGGAAACAGTCTCTGTCCTTCCATGGTCTCATTTATCTCTGTCTCCTGTTTTTCTTCACTGATTTCTTTGTTTAAACATGACTGCCACAGCTGTGATACAATGTGACCCTTTCTTGAATTGCCTATCTTTATATGACATCGGTTCCTTTGAGTGCAAATTCTTGTGACAGAATCTAACTTGACCAGACTAACCTATGGATTTCTTCCCCTTGGGCCAGGTGCCCAACCTGTGTACAGTCAACCAGGGAGGGATAAGAACACATGGTCCATGGCATGACTGCCTCTTACAGTAACTATTTGGAAGAGAGAAGTCTTCAAGAAATATAGGAGGGCCAGCAAATGGTCTGATATTTGCTATACCCATCATCCTAGCACTAATGCCATTTGCAAACATACTGTGTGTCTCTCCATAAATCATTGTTTTGACTACATAGATAGTATTTTACCATTTAATAAACACTTTACTGGGTACTTTACTAGGAGAATAATAAATGTTGGGCTTCCATTACTTTATCTAGAAAATAAATGATCCTGTTTCATTTAGGATTCTGCCACTCACATGCACACACACACACACACACATTTATATTTATGCATTTATTTATCTTAATGAATATATTGCTTTTATTACCAAACCAACAAGAACTGACTTATCCCAATAAACATTCTTCATGATTTGAGCTAAAGAAGAAATTCAGTATCATTTCTTTAGAGTTACATCTAGCTTTTAACCAAACATTAGTATTACCCAGCTTAATTGCCCAGCTTATTTATTCCATTTGACTGTGAAATACTCGTGTTTTCTAAAACTCAGACCTACTACAGAAGATCAAAGATTTGCTGTCATTGAAAGTATTCAAAAGAATGTGAGGCAGACTCTAAATATATCCCAGAGAGGCACTTCACAAATGTTTCACACAACCGTTACTTGATTCTATAATTCCCAAAGCAACTACGTTAATGAGGATAGATCTCATTTACCAACACATGGTGGTTATTTAAAAAATCATTCATGTGACTTAGAGTATCAAAATTATAAGATATACAAAATACAAATGCCCAATTCAATCCGTAGTTAGCCAGTTAAGTATGAGACTTAATAATTTGATTTGACTCTTTACTGAAATGTTAGAAAAAGAAAGAATTCTCTCTCCTATTTACTTCAACATACTTTTTCTTATGCACACATTAGAGAAAAAAGGAAGTATAGGTTGAAATGCTTCGTACACATAGGAAACTAAGTAGGTGAATTTAGAGCTTTGAGAAGAAGAAAAAGAACATCTTGCCACAGATTTCCTCATGAACTGGGCGATTTAGTTAATTCTTGTGTGTTTTTTTGACATAGTTATGCACAATTAGTGCTTCAAATACGGGCAAAAGCTCCAAAGTGAGTAATTGAAATTCAGGAAAATAGATTTGCCTGGTTTCATGTTGGTGTCCGTGCTGTGTGCTTAGTTGCTCAGTCATGTTTGACTCTTTGTGACCCCATGGACTGTGACCTCCCCCCCCCCCAGGCTCTTCTGTCCATGAGATTCTCCAGGCAAGAATACTGTAGTGGGTTGCCATACCCTCTTCCAGGGGATCTTGGTGTTTAGACACTGTCTTTTCATGATAACTGTGTAACTTAAGTGTGTGTGTGTATGCATAGGTATGTTTTTATATATTTCTACTGACAAGTTCAAAATCATTGGGTTAAATATGCTGTATGTAAAAAGTGATTTGAGAAAAATGTTGTATATGTTTTTTCTCTTTTTCTATAGATTAAAATGTCTTTATTTCACTTTTTTAAAATGAGTCTATAAAGATTAGTCATTCTAATTTCTAAGAGAAATGAAAGACAATTTTAAAGTTAAAATTAGAGTTCCATCTAATCAGTATACTCTTATGAACACACCCTTTATCTGAGATTTAGAGCAGTCAATTCATTTAAGAATAACTGATAGGAAAAGTTCAACGTAAAAGTGGTTTCCAAAGTTTGAAATGTTAGTCACAGCTTCCATACTCCAGAATCCCATCATCCTCATTTAATTCCAAGGTAAATCACTTGTTATTTCTAGAAAACTGCTAATAGTTAGACTAATTCCTTTTTGTTGTTGTTACACAAAGATTTGAAATCAACGCACCGTCTTCCCTCTGTCTAGTAGACTAGTGTACTGCCTTGCATACTTGTGGCATTATACTTTAAGAACTAAGAGATGCAGTTAGAAAAATCCTGCTAAACATGACCCAGGGACTCCGCTTGTCTAGGACATAGTTCTGGTGTTAGTCATAGTCCAAACTCATTCCTGTCCTGGCCTTAGGTCTCATCTTCCCAATTATACATTTATAAGCTGGTTCTAAAGCCTAAGGAAGAGACAGAAAAATAAGATAACTAGAAGATAAATAGTGGATGTTTTTAAACTTTAAAATATCTTTCAAATATATTTCACAGTCTTCAGGGGAATTAGCAGATAATTTGAATATATCCTTGTATCTGTCTGGTATTTTCACATACCATAATGCACCCCTTTGGAAAATTCTAGCAGAGACCATGTATTTTCTATGGAGATACACAATTAGATGCTTCATCTAAACCTGGAACAATGTGATTTGAGCTGATTTGCAGAGGGACTGGAAAAGCTGAAAAATCAGTTTGACAGCATTCCTGCTGGGACTGTCCTGTTTGTGGTGGTATTTGGAGGCCATGCCACTTTAGTCAAATCTCTGGGGCTTAGGAGATGATGCCTACAGTAAAACTTGAGTTCACTGCTTATCAGGGAATGTGTGAAGGCTCCCAGGCTGAAGGTTCATTAGGTCAGTCTGTAAGAGCTGTCAGTCAGACCAAGCTGACAGGAGAATACATTTAAAAAAAAAAAAAAAGGAAGCAAAAACTTCCTGCTTAGGATTTTTCCTCATTGTATCCTTACTGCCATCACATTGTCCACACCAAGGAGTAGACTTTTACTTTTTAGGCCATTATAATGTCAACCTCTGGCCACGGTCTCTCATGAGCATGGTTGCTGCTGTCCTCTTTGTAATCATCACCTAGAATGAATAGAGTAGAATGGTTCTCAAAGTATACAACACTGTAAGGAGATAGGCGCTTACATCATATCTATAAGGCCTAGTAGTTTATCACAGTGACAGGAATGGCAAAGGCACTCAGGTGTTGGTTGGTCTTAACTGAACACCCAGAACAAAGACTACTATGTTAATCTAGCATGTACATGGTCTTTGCCATCCCATTCCCTATTCTTTTTGATCTGGCAAAATTTAGCAAAATTATTTTTGTGTTCCTTCTATATTGTCAAGGTGTATTGTTTTCTATTTACCTATTTCGATCTTATTTAAGTTTGGTATATCTAGTGCTTGAGGATGAATAGAACACTTCAAAGGACTTTTTAAAAATGAATTATTACTTGAAAAGAAAACCAAGAATATGCAGTTTATTAGGTTTTATGTGCACATTTTATTTAACAGTAACACACTAGCTAATATTTATTAGCCATTTCAATGATTTGGAAATTTGATCACTATCAACACAAAGGTAATCTGTTGTGTATACCTGTTGTAACTTGAACAGACTGATGGGTGACACAGTTGACCTCATCAAATATGCAAGAAACCCCAGTAGGATTAGCCAAATACACAGTTCAACTAAGAAAATGACAAGTGTATGAGGGCATGCAGGCTCTAATTAATAGCATCATCAATATAATGGGAATATATAATAAACTGCAAATTATATAGTTTTTGTTTATATTTATAAATTTATGTTTTAATTCTAATATTCAGAATTAATTACTTCTTCCCAAAACAATGCCCTTCTCAGAGTGGAGATTTAGGAAATCTATTCCATTAAACATAAGTTGATTTTATTTCCAGGTGGCATCCATTAGGACAAACATCATGAAAAGGCCATTGACCAAAATGTTGATTCCCTGGCTGACACCTGGAAGAAAAATAAACTTATGTTTAATGGAGTAGACTCGCTAAATCCCTGTTTTGAGAATAGTGCGCATTCATGAATATGTATTCATTCATTGCTGAATTCAATAGATTCTAATAGTGAAGGACATCTGTATCATAGAAAATAGCATCTATTCATTAACTTACTACTCTCCAAGGAAAGAAGCCAGAATACAGCTTAGGATGGAATACTGACAATAACCAGTTCCTTCCTTTATTGTGTAACACATTCATCATGAACTGCATAACAACCAATGAAATAAAAATGTGATTTGTATCTAATCTATATCTAATCTTTATCCTGAGCCAATATTATTAATGTATTGTTCATCATTTTGTCTTATTCAGTGTTGTGGGGACAGTATAACACTTATCTTTTTTTTTTTTGCACATTACAAATAATTTTTTGTGTATTTCTTTTCTGCAATGGTAAGTCATCCTTGCACAACAAGGGCTAATTCCAGATAGGCTACACAAATGGCCTAAGAGCTGTTTTAAACAAGATGGAGTGATTGTACTGCATGACTTTTCAAGATGATCAAATGGCAAAGTAAACCATGCATTCTACCCAGTCCCCTTTTCTTCCTGTCAAGACACTGTATTAGTAACCATCTCACTACACTATATCCTCACAACATTCTGAAATGTTAGGTTTTAGTTTCTCAAGTTTATAGGAAAAGGAATGGAAGATTAGGAAAGTTAAGTAGCTTGGCCAAGGTTATAGCTAGTGGACAGGTGAATCAGAATTTGAGCATCAGTTTGTCGAATTCCAGACCACACACTCTACTATTTTCTTGCAATGTTACCTTTCACGTGGGGGCTCATGCCAAAGATTTATGAGATTGTTGAGATTTTCTTTGGTCATACTCTTAGGAACACTTGTAGCAGAATTTTTAGTTCTGGCCTCAAATAATACTAGTAACACCACTACGTTTTTAAAGAATTGAGTGATTAATATGTGGAAATAGTCCTTGGAATACTTTTAAGAGTTTTCAAATCATAGAGTTGAAAATTCATGATGTGCTCTAGGCGTTATTGATCCTGAACCATCTTATGCAGGTAGATATAAATCCTTTTCTCAAAGTACTCTAGTGAAAAAGACTTCAGGCTTTTCCACAGCAATTACCTCACTGCTGAAAAGACTTCTGTTGTTAGGTTCAATGACAGAATGTCCAGTTCCAGTGAATTAAGCAAGTAAAATAATCATTCCTTTGAAAATTATTATCTGAAAAGGGTCCCTGGAAATTATTCATGGGAACTTTCTTTGATTTTGCCATTTCTCTTTGTTGTTCAGTCACTCAGTCATGCCCAGCTCTTTGCGACCCCATCAACTGCAGCATAACAGGCTTCCACGTCCTTCACTGTCTCCTGAAGTTTGCTCACACTCATACATTCAGTCAGTGATGCCATCCAACCATCTCATTCTCTGTCATCCTCTTCCCCTCAGGCCCTCAATCCTTCCCAGCATCAGGGTCTTTTCCAGTGAGCCAGCTCTTTGCATCAGGCAGCAAAGGTATTGAAGCTTCAGGTTCAGCATCAGTCCTTCCAATGAATGTTCAGGGTTGGTTTCAATTAAGATTGACTGATTTGACTTGTAAAAGAATGAAACTAGAACACTTTCTAACACCATACACAAAAATAAACTCCAAATGGATTACAGATCTAAACGTAAGACCAGAAACTATAAAACTCCTGAGGAGAGCATAGGCAAAACACTCTCAAACGTAAATCACAGCAAGATCCTCTATGACCCACCTCCCAGAATATTGGAAATAAAAGCAAAAATGAACAAATGGGACCTAATTAAAATGAAAAGCTTCAGCACAACAAAGGAAACTATAAGCAAGGTGAAAAGACAGCCTTCAGAATGGGAGAAAATAATAGCAAATGAAACAACTGACAAAGAACTAATCACAAAAATATACAAGCAACTCCTGCAGCTCAATTCCAGAAAAATAAATGACCCATCAAAAATGAGCCAAAGAACTATACAGATATTTCTGCAAAGAAGACATATGGATGGCTAACAAACACATGAAAAGAAGCTCAACATCACTCATTATCAGAGAAATGCAAATCAACACCACAATGAGGTACCACTTCACACCAGTCAGAACGGCTGCGATCCAAAGGCTACAAGCAATAAATGCTGGAGAGGGTGTGGAGAAAAGGGAACCCTCTTACACTGTTGGTGGGAATGCAAACTAGTACAGCCACTATGGAGAACAGTGTGGAGATTCCTTAAAAGACTGGAAATAGAACAGCCTTATGACCCAGCAATCCCACTGCTGGGCATACACACCGAGGAAACCAGAATTGAAAGAGACACGTGTACCCCAGTGTTCATCGCAGCACTGTTTATAATAGCCAGGACATGGAAGCAACCTAGATGTCCATCAGCAGACAAATGGATAAGAAAGCTGTGGTACATATACACAATGGAGTGTTACTCAGCCATTAAAAAGAATACATTTGAGTCAGTTCTAATGAGGTGGATGAAACTGGAGCCTATTATACAGAGCGAAGTAAGCCAGAAAGAAAAACACCAATACAGTATACTAACACATATATATAGAATTTAGAAAGATGGTAATGATAACCCTGTATGCGAGACAGCAAAAGAGACACAGATGTATAGAACAGTCTTCTGGACTCTGTGGGAGAGGGAGAGGGTGGGATGATTTGGGAGAATGACATTGAAACATGTATAATATCATATATGAAATGAATCACCAGTCCAGGTTCAATGCAGGATACAGGATGCTCGGGGCTGGTGCACTGGGATGACCCAGAGGGATGGTACGGGGAGGGAGGTGGGAGGGGGGTTCAGGATGGGGAACACGTGTACACCCGTGGTGGATTCATGTTGATGTATGGCAAAACCAATACAATGTTGTAAAGTAATTAGCCTCCAATTAAAATAAGTAAATTTATATTAAAAAATAAATAATTTTTTTTTTAAAAAGAAGATTGACTGATTTGATCTCCTTGCAGTCCAAGGGATTCTCAAGAGTATTCTCCAGTGCCACAGTTTGAAAGCATCAGTTCTTTGGAGCTCAGCCTTCTTTATAGTCCAACTCTCACACCCCTACATGACTGTTATAAAAACCATAGCTTTACTATATGGACCTCTATTGGCAAAGTGATGTCTCTGCTTTTGAATACACTGTTTAGGTTTGTCATAGCTTTTCTTCCAAGGAGCAAGCGTCTTTAATTTGGTGGCTACAGTCATTATCTGCAGTGATTTTGGAGCCCAAAAAAATAAAATCTGTTACTGTTTTCACTTTTTCCCCTTCTGTTTGCCATGAAGTGATGAGACCAGATTCCATGATCTCAGTTTTTTGAATGCTAAGTTTTAAGCCAGCTTTTTCACTTTCCTCTTTCACCATCAAGAGGATCTTTAATTCCTTTTCTCTTTCTGCCATTAGAGTGGTATCATCCGCATATTTGAGGTTGTTGATATTTCTCCCGGCAATCTTCATTCTAGCTTGTGAGTCATCCAGCCAAGCATTTCTCATGATGTACTCGCATATAAGTTAATTAAGTAGGGTGGCAATATACAGCCTTGATGTATTCTTTTCCCAGTTTGGAAACAGTCCATTGTTCCATGTCCAGTTCTGTTGCTTCTTGTCCTGCATACAGGTTTCTCAAGAGACAGATAAGCTGGTGTGGTATTCCCATCTCTTTAAGAATTTTCCACAGTCAAAGCTTTAGCATAGTCAATAAAGCAGAAATAGATGTGTTTTTTGGAATTCCCTTGCTTTTTCTATGATTCACTGAATGTAAATAATTTGATCTCTGGTTCCTCTGCCTTTTTAAAATCCAACTTGTACATGTGAAAGTTTTTGGTTTCTATATTGTTGAAGCCTAGCTGGAAGGATTTTTAGCATTACCTTGCTAGCATGTGAAATGAGCTCAATTATATGGTAGTTTGAAGATTCTTTGGCATTGCCCTTCTTTGAGGTTGGAATGAAAAGTAACCTTTTCCAGTCTTGTGGCTACTGCTGAGTTTTCCAAATTTGCTGGCATATTGAGTTTGGCACTTTAGCAGCAGCATCTTTTAGGATTTGAAATAGCTCACCTGGAATTCCATCACCTCCACTAGCTTTGTTCATAGTAATGATTCCTAAGGCCCACTTGACTTCACACTCCAGGATGTCTGGCTCTAGGTGAGTAATCAAACCATAATGGTTATCCAGATCATTAACACCTTTTTTGTATAGTTCTTCTTTGTATTCTTGCCACCTCCTCTTAATATCCTCTGCTTCTGTTAGGTCCTTACCATTTCTGTCCTGTATTGTGCCCATCTTTGCATGAAATATTTCCCTTGATATCTCATTTTCTTGAAGAAATCTCTAGTTTCCCATTCTGTTGTTTTCCTTTATTTCTTTGCATTGTTCACTTAAGATGGCTTTCTTATCTCTCCTTGCTATTCTCTGGAACTCTGCATTCAGTTGGGTATATCTTTCCCTTTCTCCATTGCCTTTCACTTCTCTTCCTTTCTCAGCTATTTGTAAGGCCGCCTCAGATAGCCATTTTGCCTTTTTGCATTTCTTTTTCTGAGGGATGGTTTTGGTCACTGCCTCCTGTACAATGTTCTGAACCTTTGTCCATAGTTCTTCAAACACTTTATCAGATCTAATCTCTTGAATCTATTTCTCGCTTCCACTGTATAATCATAAGGGATTTGATTTAGGTCATACCTGAATGACCTAGTGGTTTTCCCAACTTTCTTCAATTTAAGCCTGAATTTTGCACTATGGAGCTGATGATCTGCGCCACAGTCAGCTCCAGGTCTTGTTTTTGCTGACTGTATAGAGCCTCTCCATCTTTGGCTGCAAAAAATATAACCAATATGATTTAGATATTGACCATCTGGTGATGTCCACATGTAGAGTCGTCTCTTGTGTTGTTGGAAGAGGTTGTTTGCTATGACCAGTGCGTTCTCTTGGAAAAACTGTTATCCTTTGCCCTGCTTCATTTTGTACTCTAAGGCCAAACTTGCCTGTTACTCCAGGTATCTCTTGACTTCCTATTTTTGCGTTTCAATCCCCTATGATGAAAACAACATCTCTTTTTGGTGTTATTTCTAGAAGGTCTTGCAGGTCTTCATAGAGCCGTTCAACATCAGCTTCTTCAGCATTAGTGATTGGTGTAGACTTGCATTACTGTGAGGATGAATGAATGGTTTGCCTTGAAATGAGCCGAGATCGATCAGTCACTTTTGAGATTGTACCCAAGTACTACAGTACTTTGGCCACGTCATGCGAAGAGTTGACTCATTGGAAAAGACTCTGATGCTGGGAGGGATTGGGGGCAGGAGGAGAAGGGGACGACAGAGGATGAGATGGCTGGATGGCATCACTCACTCAATGGACATGAGTCTGAGTGAACTCTGGGAGTTGGTGATGGACAGGGAGGCCTGGCGTGCTGCGATTCATGGGGTCGCAAAGAGTCGGACACAACTGAGCGACTGAACTGACTGACTGCATTTCAGACTCTTTTGTTTCCATTTCTCTAGGAAAGAAAGCTTAGTGTGAACATTTAACTGACTAGGCTTTGGTGGGTCACAAAGAAATTTTTATTTTGCATTTGGATTCCATTTATGGTTTAAAGCACAGAGCTCTACCTTAAATGTAAATGAATGGATTGAGAATTGACATAAGTTTTAAGTTTGTCAGAGTTATTTTCAGATAGCATTCCTCTTCAGTTCATGTGTTCCATCCCATATCCTATTCTGTATTGTAACTTCTTATTGGTCCATTTAAAGAGACTGTGAACAATTCAGGGCAAGAATTGTGTCTTCCAGGTGGCACACTGGTAAAGACTCTGCCTAGAATGCAGGAGACGTGGGTTTGACCCTGCGTCAGTAAGATCCCCTGGAGAAAGAAATGGTAACCCTCTCCAGTATTCATGCCTGGAAAATCCCATGGAAAGAGGAGCCTGATCGGCTACAGTCCATGGGGTGACAAAGAATCGGGCATGGTTGAGCAACTGAGCACACGCACCTCACAGTAGCTCTAGTATTTAGCATAGTGCTCGACGCACACGTGATCAATAATTATCCACTGGATAAATTTCTCCAACTGATACTGCTTAAATAAGACTTTCTCTTACTTTTCCGCAAATGCATCCTGCTGGTTCATGTTTCTCTCTTGGTTTCTATTATTTCTCTCCCTTTGAATTTTCTTTCCCTCTTTTCTTTTTTTAAAATTAATTTATTTATTTTAATTAGAAGCTAATTACTTTACAGTATTGTAGTGGTTTTTGCCATACATCAACATGAATCAGCCACGGGCACACATCTTTCCCTCTTTTCTCCATTTAATCCAATGAGTTCTTCCTGGTACAATTAGTTAATACATGAGTCCTGTTCTGATTGTTCTAGCTACCGCAGTTGTCTACCTCACACCTCTGTTCGTTTAACTCCCAAGGACTGTCCCACATGTTTCAACCCTTTATTGTATTATTAGCCAGTCTTTAATATTTTTATCTTTGTTTCTCCAACCATTATGAAAAGTGGGCATGTTTTACACTGTTTTCTCCCCCTTTGTTGTTATAGTCACCAAGTCATGTCTGATGCTTTTGTGACCCCATGGACTGTAGCCCACCAGGCTTCTCTGTCCATGGGATTCTCCAGGCAAGAATACTGGGGTGGGTTGCCATTCCCTTCTCCAGGGGATCTTCCCCACCCAGGGATCGAACCTGGGTCTCCTGCATTGGCAGGTGGATTCTTTACCACTGAGCCACCTGGGAAGTCTTGAATCAGGTGTGCATGTGCTAGAAAGACTGTCAGTGACTATTTATTTGTTAAATAATCCAATATGTTATGACTATTCCATTAGAAAGCAAGATACTCTGAAAGGACTGGTAATTATGTTATCTTACCTTCAATTAAAAAAAAGCATAAATAAAAGTCACCTTTAGAGCACAGATCAGTCTTGTCTTTCACTTGCTGAAGTACAATTTTTATTTTCTCCATCTTTGGTAAACTGACATGGTGCCCTGAGCAGTTGGAAACATTCTCAACACATGTAAAACCTCTTCCTGTGGAGATTCTTAAGAACAGGGTAGATGTTTATAGTCCTGGAATAAACTAGATGCCCTCTAGTATTGTGCAGCCCAGTGACTCCTAGAAATTCCACTATATGGAAACCTTGCTTTATTACAGATGAGAAATTTGATTTGTGAAATGAAGTCTCATGCCCAACAACTCCCTGATTCTCCTTGCCAGAACCCCACCCCTCCACTTTGAGTTTAATCTAGTTCTTTTAATTAAATATGAAATCATTAAAGTTCACAGAGTATAAACCCAGCAGATTTGATTTAATGATAAAAATCTGTGGTTTGTCATCTTTTCAAAGCATAATCCTGGCTTCAATCTTATCTGACAGGTAGTCAGCCTATCAGGTCTGAGGATGAAAACTAGAGTATCTTATCTTTTCAGGGACCTGACTTGGTATTTACCTTTGGAGACATAATTTACAACTGTGCTCTAGAAAATGAGCAGGGTTAAAGAAGGAGAAAAGACCCCCTTTTACTTTGGCACAATTAATTGGTTCAGTATGCAATCATGAGTGACCAGACCTACGATGTGCATAGATATATTTCAAATGGGGGAGGGGGAATCCTCCAAACATAGCCTATTTGATTAATGTAAATTATTCTTTACTCACTGAATATGTAAAGTATGTAAATTTAGTCCTGCTGTCAAAAGGTAGCTGTGTCATTAGCTTCTATAGCAGACAAGGCCTACTGCATATCCTGTACTGCATTTTCAGAGAGGTATGCTAATGACAGCTTGAGCAATTGCCTTAATGAGCCAGAAAGATGTTCTTTTTTATTCGTGTTTAGCTACTTAGAGTCATCTGAAATAGAGATCAACTATAGATATTAAAGAGTGAAAAAAGGCCTGGGTTATCTTATTAATGTGTTTCTCCAAGCATGTTAAGAATGAACCATCAAGCGGTTATTTTCCAAGAAAATGGATTATTGTCAGAGCTATATAGATAGATGATATGCATTCTTGAAATGAAAGTTTTAGATTCTAATTACTGTGCTATAGGAGTAAATACAGTTGTCATGCTGTATCTCTCAGTAATTTAGGGAAAATTTGTAGGACTTCCTGAATTGATCACAAAATAGCATTAGTATTTCAAAGTGAACATGACCCATTTAAAACAATAAAGCATTGTACATGAGTCATCAGGAAGACACTAGAAATCCACCTACATGCACCATATTACATGTAAAATTGAGTTCAGTTTCAGCTTTACTTTGTGTTGTTAGAACCCAGTATACAAATACTTAAGGGAATTTCCTGTCGTGTAAGTCTTTCATTCTGTGTGAAATGTCCATATTTTCTCATTGATTTCAGTTTATTTGGAGATGAGTCACAACACATTAACATAAAGATTGAGAAAGTCATGTTCAGATTTTGGTTTAAGTCATGAACTATATACCCAGAATTTACTGTGGTGTTTGGTTTGGTTACAATGTAGTTGTACTTACCACACAGAGTCAAGAGGAGTATTGGTTTAACACATTAGTATTGTGAATGTTATAAGTTTACACATCAGCCTCTCTCCTGAGCCAAAGATTTGCGTAAACTGGCAAAATTCAGCTTGGGCTTGTGATAGAAATGAAATAGCTAGGGTGTAAGCACTCTAAGCTAGAGTTCCTCTCTGTCACCATTGTGTACAGCCTATGCCTGCATCTTGCATCATCTTAATTAAATTATAGGTCTCCTGGGTCTGAGGGTTAAAATTTTGAAATTCTACCAGTATTTAAGAACTTAAAAAGTGCTTTTGTACAGAACTTGTACTGTGAGATATGACTTCAAAAAAACCTGGGCTATAGAATTAATTTATTTTAATTAAATGAGTAGTACTTTTGAAAACATATATCCTCTTCAGATTAAATAATCCATTTTGTTAGAAAGAAAAAGTTAATGCAAGCGAGTCATCTCTATAGTGTTCAGAAGGTAAATTAAATAATTACAAATTACATTTCAACTTCAACTGTCATGTGAGATTATATTTTCCTGTGAATGTCTTATTGAAGTCTCGCAATGATTTCTGTGTGCGTGTTTGACCACTGAAGTAAAGTGTAGGGACTATTATAGAGTTTAGATTTAATGCCTAGTTAATGGATACTTTTCCAATTACAGATCTTCATAAAATTTCTAATGAAAAAAAAAAATACTAAAAACTCCTTATCTCAGCTACATAAAAAATGACCAAAAACTCAGCTCTCCAGGCATAAATCAGTGATAAGCGAAAGAGTGACTCTTCTAGTTAGTTGCCTATTTGTGGAATTTTCCAAAATTATCATGTGTCATAACTTTCTTATAAGGAGAAATCATTCCATGAGAATTCATCTTTTGTTTTATCACGATTGTGTAACTAGCCCCAACGAATCTTGACATGTATACACTTACAGCATTCTATTTGTAATGCTTGTTGCTTGTACAGTCAGAAATTCTATTCCACAGTTGTACATTTCATGGAGATGGTAATTATCAAGTTTTATTATTATTCAAAATCCCAAAGAAAATATGACATCCTACTATGTCTCTGAATCTCTGATTATGTAAATTCATTTTGTGAATCGATAACATGTTATTTGGTTTCTCTGTAGCTCTGTTTTCAAGCTGATGATGCTAAAATTTGTGTTAGTTCACATCTACATGTATAGGTGTACTTGAAATCACCTAATTTGAAATTTCAATTCGTAGAGGTAGCTCTAAGAAATGTAATTATGTAAAGGATATTTTGAAGGAAATATTGAATAAATTAGTGGAAACATAGTTAATGTTTCAATACATCCCCAAATAGTAAACTTGGAATGTGGTGCTTTTCTACTTTCATTTTTATCCTATACATTTTATGGGTAAGAAGCAAGCTTGTCCCTATACTAGGCAAGTCAGATGAAATGCCAGTTCCATTAATTCAGAGAAAGTAGGCTCATTTGATGATTTAATGCTGGTTAAGAAATAAGCTAAGGGAATTCTTGCTTCTTTCCTACATTTAAAAAAATTTTTTTCCCCAGTTTATTTTTTGGTTTCTAAAATCTTCAGTTAGGTTGTGATAAAAATGTCATGGGACCTCAATGTTCTTTAACTCTAGTGATTTTTTTTTTAATTTCCATTCCTGGTAGTCACTTTTTAAATATCAAACTTTTTCTGTAAAAGGAGAAAGGAAAGAAGAGCTTTGACTGATGGTGACTTGAAGTATTTCAGCAGTTGGTTGTATCTGAAGTAGGCAATGCACCTTGTTTTTCCCGTTCAAAATCAGTAATGCTGCTTTTTACAGGAAAGAGTGAACCACATCCGATAGTTCTCTTATCTGTGGTAGATCTGTAATTCCTAAGTTGTTCCTCTCAGCCTCCACCCTCCTTGGGGGCTGTTTCTTCCCAATCACTTTGTAGTCATCAGGGAATTACACCAGGCAGAACATCAGTCATGAAAGCATGTCTTACCTTTCTACTGGAAAGTCGTTGCTTCCACAGACAACTGAAACTTGGGCTACACCTGTGCCCCCAGGAAAAGAAAGGTCAGGGAGTCACTTTTCTTTCTGGGAGGCTTCAGAGATGGGGCTAAGGAGAGAAGGGAGAGCCCTGATATCTGCTTCAGAATTGTGCCCGACTGCTAAACTTTGATCAGTTCTCTCAGTGGCACGTCATCAACATTCAGTGTATACCTCATATATGAAAGCCAAATACTAGCCGTTGTGAGGTTTCTTTTAAATTGTGCCCTTCGTTTGTTTCTTTTGCATGTTTTATTTCCCCAACTAAATTTGTGAGCCCTGGGCAGGTTAGTTAACCTCTCTGGGCCTCGAAGGCCTCATCTATCAAATGAGTGGTTTACAATAGATGATCTTTATGACCCCTTACATTGCGAACATTCTATGTAGTGAAACCTCAAGACTGTAAACTATATATATATTTTTTAATCATTTTTTATCTCCCCATAGGGCCTAATGTAATTTTGAGTTCACTACCTAAGCTCCTGCCGTATGAAGTAGAGAACAGATTTGAAAGACACCTCTAATAAGTACTAAACTAGTTTAGAAATTACACATTCCATTTTACCTGAAAGTCAGGTTATTTATTAGGTGTAGATGTCATATGAACTTGCATGTTTCAAAAGAAAAAAAATTGTGGTGACTGAATCATTGGGACAGAATGGTGTGATCTCATTTAGAGGACTAATACTTCAATAATTGGCTCTGAAAGGGTTATGAATTGAATTGCACCCCCCAAAAAGGATACAATGATGTGTCTACCTGACCCCCTCAGTACCTGTAAACATGATCTTATTTGAAAATAGGGTCTTTGTAGATGTAATAAAGTTGAGATATGGTTGTACTGAGTTAGTGTGAGCCCCAAATCCAATGACTATTGTCCTTACAAGAAGGCCACATGGAGACACAGGGACACTGAGATCCCCAGGGAGAATGCCATGTGATGATGGAAGAAGAGAGTGGGGGATGCAGTTACAAGCTAAGTGATGGCATCTAGCAGAAGCTGAGAGCGAGCTCTCAAATATATTCTCCCTCAGAGCCCCCAGAAAGAACCAACCGAGCCAGTGCCTTATTTCATACTTCTACCCTCCAGAGCCAGGAGAGAAAACACATCTGTTTTGTTAAGCCACTCAGTTGGTGGCAATTCATTGCAACAGCCCTAGGAAACTAACACGGAAGGTTTGGATGCTAGTCTAAGAAGAGTCCCCAAGAGATATGGATCCAGACTGGACTAGTCATAGATGGCAACCTCTGTAGGGCATCCACCCTTAGCCTAGGATGCCATTATAAATCTAGATAAAAACTGAATATTAAGATCTTTGGGGGAGTGACTCAGAACTACATCAAAGATCAATAACTATCCTATCTTCTAAAAACTCTAATCAGCATGAACCAGAATCCTATTTGTTATGGCTATTACTGGTCCCTTGAGAGCCACTTTTCACCCAGGATTTCATACCCACAAGCCTACGGGTAAGAAGCAGAAAGACTATGCTTAGAGTTCTCGTCTATTTATTGATATACCGTTTTTCTTCTTTATGCAGGTTTTCTTAGTCCATTTTTAGTTAACCATTTATACAGTTACATACTAAAGATCTTTGAGCTCAAAAATAATTTTTCAAAGAACGAACAATGAATAAATCAATTTTAAGCTATTTACTTGGCCATTTGGAGTAACCTTTCCTACTCACTACCTATGAAAACCTCATCCATGATTCCAGGCTGTATAGCTCAGATCTCATCTGAAGGCATGATCCACCACATTGTTTTGAATTTATGCTTTCTATGTAATTCCCTTGGCACTTAGCAAATAGTATCCTTTGTTATAGTTTTTTTTTTTTTTTAATATCTGTGTGACTTATCTTCTCAATTAGATTGTTTCTAGAGGATATGAATTATAATTCATACTCTTGTATCCCTATCCTACACCTGCAGTGCACAAAGAGCAGTTGTGTGCGTGTTATAAAATAGGTTGTGGTAAGTATTTTTCAATTGTAGTGGACTAATTATGACAGAATCAACAACTTAATTCTGCAATTAACTTACTGTAAGCATAGCCTTACACAACTCGTCATTGTTTGACTGAATCAAGACAATCTGTCTTCTAAGACTCTGGCACAGAATTTCTGGTTAAACAGTAGTTGGCACAATTAATTCTCTTTCCTGTTATTTTCAAGTTATGTTATTGCTTTGAACTCATTTTTAAAAGCAATATTTATAATATAATCATTGGCCAATGAAAAGAATTGCTTCTAGTTTCAGAAAAGAAACTAAAGCCCTGCAGTCTACTAGAAATTATAGACCTCCTCACCAAAGTGATGGATTTATGATCACATAGAGCATTAGGAAAGCTAGTTATAGTTTGCTTCAACCAGTTTCTCTCTTTATGGCATCCTCAAACTTTTTAAACAGCTAGGATATAATAACATTTTAAAAATTAAAGTATTTCCCATAACCAGGAACTTGATATAAAATGAGCAACGTTAAACACAAAACAATTGAAGCATCAAACAGTGGAGCCAGCAAGAATTTTAAACAGCCCAAATGAATAAGGATGCAACATTGTCATGTTTCTTCAGATGTAGTAATAATCAGGCTTAGAGGTTAGCAGGAAGAGATTTTATAGCAATAATGGCTCTCACTACCATTTTTCTCTTATGACTTGGACTCACAGAGGTGAAGCTTTTATTTGAAGATTTGATACAATGCAGCTGCGGACAGCAGGGGTTAGAATCTGGCCAAAATGCTGGACCCTCCCAAACATCTATGAGGGAGGGAAAGATGGAGAAGAGAGAGACTGACTGGGAGAAACTGAGAGAGATAGAAAAGGAGGGGGGGAGGGGACAAGGGGGAAAAAAAGAAGATTTGCATTACCAATGACAAATCAGAGCTGAAAGTTTGCCTGGCCTGCTGTCATTCATTGCCATTCATATTTAGAAAGCAGACTGTTGTGATAATTGATTTGATGGTCCAGCTTGAGTGGAAGCACTTCTGGGCATAACAGGCCTCAGAGATGCCAAAAAAGAAGAAAAGGTGGGAATGAAATAATGCACTACTTTCTCCTCAGAGGCATGTGGCCCAGTTTTAAGAAGAGAAAAACATGCTCTGGGGTGGGGAGACTAGAATGGGGCAGAAACCTAAAGAACTTAGTAATAAATACAAAAAGTGACCATATAGCTCCAGTCAGATAAAAATAGGCATTCAAACTGAGACAGTGAGAGGACATGTTTTACTGACAGGTGAATAATAGGGGGGCATGGTGGAAATAATCTGATTTTTAACAGACTCTGTCCTTGGGAGTACCTTTTTTTGCTGTTCTTTTGTATAGGGACAAAAGTGGTTCCTTTTGTAAAAAGCCTTTTAATTTTTTAAGCTTTTCATACTAGATTAATAGTTCAGAAGGAGAAAAAGAAAACAATAATTGAGACTGAAAAGCTATATATATATATGCTTGGGTTATCTAAATGTCATTCAATTTATTTCCATGAAGCAAAAGGTAATAATGAAGCTTGTCCTTAGATTTGTGTGTGGAGGGTGGTATGCAGCCACTGTTTCCTGCTGATATGAATAAGTTAGGAGACTAAAGTGCCAGTTGAAGGGGGGACTAGAAAGAGAGCGAGAGATTTTTTTTTAAGTACTGAATTCACTGCCTGACCTCTTAATCACAACTGCCAATTGGATTGTGTGCCCTGTCATCAATTTAAGGACCTAAACAAAACCAGATAAGAAACACGGCTGTCAAAACAGAAATTTTAATCAGAACCTGTTTGTCTTTTGAGAGAAGTGTAGTTATTTATGTTCAAAAGTAGCTCACTCTGGTACTGTGTTCCCATTGCACTCTTTTCTGCCCTCCCTCCCTTCTACCTTTCTTTTTCCTTTCCCTCTTCTTCTCAGATTTCCCTATTATCAATACCTGCCCTTTTTCAAACCTACAGAGAAAACTTGTCATCTGGCCTCTGAATCAGACTAACCCTGTTTCATACGTATGCATCTATTATGGAAATATCAATACAATCATTTCACATCACAATTTCTGTTCTCCTGGTAAGGTTCTCAATTACAGTGAGACAGTGAGCATTATGAGATTTAGAAAAGGGAAAGCCATCTTAAATGTATGACTTGTTTTAAAAAGACTCATATGAAATTAATACAGAGAAAGCTATGCCAATAATAATGGGTGGCGGAATTTCTCAAAGTATGTTAAAAAAAAAAAAAAAAAGCAGTGGCATAAGAGTAACCTGGGGAGCTTGTTAAAATTTAGACTTTCAGACCCTACCCCAGATATACTGAATCTCAGTGTATGGTGCCCAGGAATCACATCGTAACAAGTGCCCCAGATCATTTTTTGTATACTATTGAAGTTTAAACACAAGAGACATGATGATGAAAGAGCAGTGTTTAATCAGATAAACTGGATTCTAATCCATCTTTCACCATTGTGTGAACCTTCATAAGTTCCCTGGGCTCTCTAAAACCCAGTTTTCTCACCCTATTTGTTTACCTAATAGGATTGTTCTGAGGATCAAATATGATTACTACAAAACCCTTACCATGGTAGCTGGTGATTATAAAAGCAATATATAGTCCATATTATTTATATTGTGTATCTTTTATCATTTAGATTCTTTGCCTATGAGTTTTTCATTTTGCTTCCATTTAAGGTTAATATTAGGTTCTACTTCAATATTATATTGACCTCTACAGTATCTTTTTTTTCTACCATATTAAACTATATATTGTCTTTGAAATTAAAGATAATAATTAATGAAAAGGAGAGGAGGAAACTTAAAGGATGGCAAAGCAGGAAGAAAGGTGAAATGAGAAGGAAATAAAAATCAAAAGAGAGCAGGAAAAGGCAGGGAGGGGAATACAGCTTTACTGGTGATCTGCTCTGTGTCAGCTATTGTAACAGATGCTAGAACACATGTAACTCCTTTTCTTTCCATTCCGTTTTAGTAGGAGGGCAACTAAAATTTGGTTAGGTCAATTAACCAGCTCAAACTATTTTCAGACTTCAGTTTTTATATTTTATAATTCTTTGCAAGTGTTACATATTGTTCATCATCAAAGTCTATACCATAAATGTTGCAGCAAAGCAGTTGTAACAGTGGTGTGCACGTTCTCCTTATGCAGAGGTCTAGATTAGGCGCCAGATCTGCGTTCAGACCACAAGTTTAGTATTTATTTATTTTTCACGGAAGTTTGGCAGTTTACTAAAATTTTGTTATTTGGGAAAAATAGCAAAGGTAACCATTTTCAACCCTGTGTCTACTTCAGATCTAGTCTATTATCTTCAATTAGTATTTAAGCTCATTCATTATGGTATGGCTGACTTCATGTTGCTTGATTATGATATTTATCCACAAACAAAATGATTCTTTTGCTGTAGATTAAAATCAATGAACCAACCAAAGAAACAAACAAAAAAGCACATAAATCATCCTGAAAGAGTCAGGATTGGTTCGCCTTTAGGCTATAGGATCCTCCTGTAACTAGTGTCTTCCTTTTTTAATCACTCAAGTTGTTATGTGGGAAAGAGCAGCAAGTTTCAGGGGACATCTAGGGTCTAAGGGACTCTGTGGCCCCTTGATCCCACTTGACCAGTTGCTGTGTTCCACATCACTATTCTGCCATAATCACTGATTTTAATGCTCTCCAGTTATACTCATTCATGGATTTTGTTCAGTGTAGAAGGCATTTTTCATAACCAAAGTAACATGTTTTTAAATAAATGACATGAGATTCACATTATGTCCTAAAGGAAAGAATAAACTTCTCTTTTATTTTATTTTTAGAGTTCCTTTGTCTGACCAAGTTTCTTTTTTCTCTATTTATTTTTTTTTAATTTTTATTTTATATTGGAGTATTATTGATTAACAATATTGTGTTAGTTTCAGGTATACAGAAATGTGATTCAGTTATACATATAGATATATCTATTCTTTTTTTAAATTCTTTTCCCATTTAGGTTATTACAATACCTTTTTCATGTCTCAAAGAGTTTGCAGGATTAATCATACCCATCAGTTCATGTTACCCAATAGGGAAATAAAACTATCTTAGATTAAAATAATGGCACATGCTTACTCTCTGAATAGAATATCCTTATTAATATTAACTATATGTAGGCAACTAGTTATATACATTATTCATTATGAATGTGTAATTAAAGAGCATCAAGGAACTGAATTTATTGAGTGAGAGGGTGAAAATGCCTGGTATGTGAATGTGATACCAAAGACCCAAGTGCGATTCACTGTGACCAGCAGCACCACGCATCTCAAACCCAAAGACAGTCAAATATTATTATGTCTAAACAGAGAGAGTCTTTATCTTCATAGCCTTGAATGGGGAGAAAAGATCATTGGATTTTTTTTTTTTCCATATCTAACACCAATACTTCCTAGCTCTGTATCTTTGTGTTGCTATTAAAAAAAAAAAATGAGTACAGACTTGGTAGCTTAGTCAACAATCATTTATTTCTCACTGTTCTGAGAGCTGAGAAGTCCCAGATCAAGGGGCCAAAGATCCTGTGTCTGGTGACAGGTCACCTCCTGGCTTGTAGACAGCCAGCCTTCTTGCTGTGTTCACACATGACTGACAGAGAGACAGACAGGGAGGGAGACCTCTCTCACACTTCTTCCTATAAGGCCACTAATCTCTTTCCTGAGGGCTCCACCTTTATTACCTAATTACTTCCTAAAGGCCCCACCTCCAAAACCCATCCCACTGGGGATTAGGCTTCAAATATGAATTTATGGGTTGACACAAGCATACCGTTCACATCACCACTACCTCAGACAAACCTCTTGCCCCCAGTGCCTCCATGTATAAGATGAGGATAAATCATATTTGCCCTACCCCAAAGCCTTGAAGTGAGAAGGAAATATGATAATATATGTAGGAACCATGTGTAAACTGTTAAGTTCTCTATAAATGTAAGGTATTACTTCATGCCTTTTCAAATGGAAAATGTAGTTATCAACTTTTGACACTGACTGCATTCTCATTTTCCAGGAAGGTCCAGAGAATTGATGAAATTAAAATTCTTCATTCATCTAATCCTTGTTGTGCCTTGCTGATTTTTGCTTGAGGTGACTAAATTTCACTGATGCATTTTTATACAGCTTTTGTTGAATTTAACTTGGTCCAAAAGCTTTCAGCTTTATGGCTTTGAAGCTCCAATTCCCTGATCAATGTCTGAACTTGTGAAGCTTGAAATTTGGCATTTGGCATTGACTCGTGTAAATTTGAGTCAAAACTCAGTGTCCTTTAAACATCTCGGGGCAGATTTTCAGCATGGCCTCGTTTTTACTGATATGGTTATGTATTTGTAAGTACAAATTGCCACTTTTGTCCTCAAGAGACTACAGAGTGGTCATTGTACCTTCCATGAGGTAATTGAAGGTGCAAAAAACACTTCGACAAAAGGTCTTTGTAACACTCCCTTCCCCCAATACCCCTCCTTTCCCTTCCTCTGCATGTACAGACAGAGGATGAGAAATAATTGTTATTAGCAGGCTCTGAATAGAGGTCAGCATTCTTTTCCAAGAAAAATAAACTGCATCTAATTTGTGCTTCTTTTCTTATAAAAAAGACATACATGAAATACTCTGAGTAATTTAAAACAAAAAGTTGATGGGAATGGTAATGTCTTTGACAGTTATTTTGCTGGAATTTTACATACCTTTTGAGTGAGTGAGTCAGTGAAAGTCGCTCAATTGTGTTTGACCCTTCAATCCCATGGACTTTTCAATCCCACCAGACTCCTCTGTCCATAGGATTCTCCAGGCAAGAAGACTGGAGAGGATTGCCATTTCCTTCTCCAGGGAATCTTCCCTACCCAGGGGCTGAACCCAGGTCTCCTGCACTGCAGGCAGACTCTTTACCATCTGAGCCACCAGGGAAATCCTTTAGGTTAATCTAATAAGGAGTTTAGACTATTGAAAAATAGCTTTTGAGATTAATGATGGAACTTAGACTGCAACTCAAGCTTTAGTTGCCTGAAACTGTGTCCTCTGAGATAACTCAAGACCAAGAAAATAGCATGTGGTTTGAATGTGTCTTTCTTTGCACCAGTGTTCTCTGGGTCCTTTTTGGACTTTGGAGCTGGAAAAAATGAGAGCGCTATAAAAAAATTAATCCAGGGACTTCCCTGGTGGTTCAGTGGTTAACACTCTGCTCTTCTAATGCAGAGGGCACAGGTTCAATCCCCGGTTGGAGAACTAAGATCCTACATGCCATGCAATCCAAAGAAAAGAAAAAGCAGCAGCAGCAGCAGCCAAATTCAACCCCCAGCTTACCTGAACATTATATATGTTGTAACTGGCTTATCCAGGCCAGGGGGAAGCTTCCTAGCATTTTTGTGGGACATCACTTGTGGCCACTCTAAGCATTGCCTGGAAATGATTTGCAGAGCTTGAGTTGACAGTTCTCCTTATATGATTACCAAGTTCGTGCCGTGCCAGTGTCAGTAGTAGTTACTTTTTCTCCCCCTCAGAAACAACAGACTGTTATTTAAATGAGCAGTTTCCTGTATGTAGGTGGGTGATACAATTTAATGCAGGTTGATCTGCACATTTCCCCTAAAATGACTAAATGACAAAAGACCATCTGGAATCCCCCTCGACTCCTGCACTGTTAGAGCAAAAAAGCATTTAAGTGCGGTACCGAGGTAACTGGCAGGGTCCCTGAGGGCTGTTTGAGACCTAATATAAAACCAAATACTCTTCATAGGCCGCCAACCTAAAGGATAAGAGACGGGAATTCCCACAATTAAGTTTTATTCATGAAGTTGATGAAAAATGAGCTCTTAGAAGGTGACTAAAAATATATTCAAGATGATGAAAGGGAAAGAAAAATAAAGGTGATAAAAGTCTTTGAAAGCATGTTTTCAAAGGAATGCTGTCACATATTAAATATACAATTTGAACTCTTTCATGTCCTGGTGATAAATGCATGTCAGAGCCAAGACGACTGTTCTGTTTCATTTTATCCCTTCCCTTACACAGTAATATCCATAGTGATGACCAGTCCTGGAGAGTGTCATTCTGTTATGTGACGGAATCATTGCCTATTCGGTAGCCAAAATGGAAGAGAATTACAGCTCATTCCGTATTGTCAAACCATAGAAAAAACAACAAGATACCCAAATGAAACAAGCTCTGGTCTTTTCAAAAGCAAAGGAGTGCAAGAAAAGCATTGAATGTGAGAGGCAGAAACTGTCCTGGAAGGTTATTGCTAGAATTCAGATACTAAAGACAGTAATAGAATCAAACCTTTACAAAGATTAAGAGTAGCAAATTGGGTTTGAATTACTACCATTTCAAGTCTTAAATTCATGCAAATTTTAGAAAAGAAAAGAGAGCATAACCCTGTTTTAGTTTACAATCTTCACAGGAGGTAATACCATGAATAAAAATACTTCTCTCACACACCCTCTTGCAAGCTGATACATTCCATGGATATTGCGTAGTACATTCCATTGTTCCTTGTGACTCTGAATTAGGCAAAGCTTTTAATTGATAGTTTTCTCTTAGCGAGAAAATAATTCTCACAGTTTTATATTTCCTAAATGAAATTTTAAAAACAACACTGTGTTCCAATGAAAAAATTCCAAAATAAAGAGAAAAATACAATCCTGAGTTGGAGTTTCTTTCAGTGCTCTATCAGGTTGGGCCCCTTGAAGGTTTTTTGGACAGGAAAACAATGCCCTAATAAATATTGGCCCAACCGAATTCATTCAAATCATCCTGGGAATATTGTTAGATCTGTGGGCAGAAAAGAAGCCCGAGTTTGATTAGTCCAGGTGATTTGAGGAAGGGAGGGAGGTGAGCATTATTGCTCCAAGTGCAGAATGAAAGTCAAATTTTAGGATTTGGCCAGGACCCAACAAGATACTATCAATGAGAAGAAACTGACGTATATGCTAATACTCCTTCAGAAAATAAAGAGAGAGAATAGAGTTGGCCCTCTGCCTCTATCCTGCCCCTCTCCCATGGCAAGTTTTTGAGCTCCTCTCTGCTAACCTCCTCTTCCTTTTTCTGGCTCAACCACTTTATAACTCTTAGTACAATCCCTACCACATTCTTTCTGTACTTTATCTGTTGCTTTCTTGCAGTTGTTTAATAGTATGTCAAGGGCTTTTTTCAGTTGCAGGGAACAGAGCCATGGCAGAGTGTTAAGGAAACCTGGGGCAAAAAATAACACTGGTTGCCCAGCCATACCTCATGAAAACTGCAGTGTCCGTTACAACAGAGGCTCTGGTGGGCTGACAGCCGCACTGGGATACCGCACTGACCACTCTGCTGGGAGTCTTTCTTCCACTTGTGCTTACTAACTTGTCCACTCTCATGATTTGCTCTTGTGGTGACCTGACTTCTCCATTTGTGTTTTCTCTCTTGTTCTTCTTTGAACTCACTAACAATGGAGGTACTCTTTTCTCCTTTTACATCAAAAGATGTGAAAGTGTTAGTCACTCAGTTGTGTCTGACTCTTTGTGAGTCCATGAACTGTAGCCTGCCAGGCTCCTCTGTCCATGGGATTCTCCAGGCAAGAATAGTGGAGTGGATTGCCATGTCCTTCGTCAGGAATCGAACCATGGTCTCCCTCATTGCAGGCAGATTCTTTGCCGTCTGAGCCATCAAGGGATCTGCTTATGTATGGCTTCTACCACCACATCGCCTTTGCTTAATATCTTTCTTAGCTTCTGCTGCTGCCTACCATGTGTATCCCTTTCTGCATATGTCTCATTAAATTCCCCCCAAAAAGGTTTGGTTGGTTTGGTTCAGAGCAGAGATCCCTGCTGGAAAGAGCTCTCCTGATAGCTCACGGATATTTTTCTTTGACACTTAATCTAACCTACTGTGATTTGGATCATATGATATCAAGCATTGAGGCCTATATATAAGGTGACTCTTTAGAAGAGCACTCTAAGTTATCTCAGTAGAGGGCAGTGCAACCTAGAAGCATCATGCCCAGAGTATATCAGGCAATCACATCAAGGTACTTGAGGTACTAGATGTTTACTCGTGTATCATTGAACCTAAAATGATAATAAAAGTAAGATATAAATGACCTTATGTACCATTAAGAAGGCAAGAAATGCTGCTAATTAAACCACAGCACACCATTGGTTATTAGATGTTCCACATCTCAGAGAAGAGGGCAGCAGAGGATGAGATAGTTTGATAGTGTCTTTGGCTCAATGGACATGAATTTGCGCAAACTCCAGGAGATAGAGAAGGAGAGGGGAGCCTGGCATGCTGCAGTCCACGGGATCACCAAGGGCCGGATATGACTTAGCGACTGAACAATATCTCAGAGATGTTATGGGAAAAAAATGTACATTTTAGAAATGGTGAAGCATGGTGTCTGTCTTATAACTGAGATTGTCATGGGATCAAAGTGGGTCAAGGAGCCCCCAGAGAATCCCTGAGGATTGACCCATAGAGTGAGGTACATGCTAAAGGCTAGGGGTAAGGTCACAAATCTGGGAGACCAGAAGGTAGTGTCTGGAAAATACCTAGCTGGTATCTGTTTGCAAGTAAGGAGGAAGCCAGTCACTGGTCCAGAGTGTTGTTTGGGTCAGCGAATCTGACAAATTTATAAGGTGGATCCAAGGGAAGAAAGGAGCATGTTCTCATATTGGTTTAAATTACATGGAGAGATCAAGGAGTTCTCTTTCTGTTTCAGTTCAGTTCAGTTCATTGTAGTTATTCAAGTCATTTAAGTTATTCAAGCTTTTCTCGTGTAGCTCTTCTGTGTATTCCTGAGACCTCTTCTGAATCTCTTCGGCTTCTGTTCAGTTCAGTTCAGTTCAGTCGCCCAGTTGTGTCCGACTCTTTGTGACCCCATGAACCGTAGCATGCCAATCCTCCCTGTCCATCACCAAAATCCGGAGTCTACCCAAACCCATGTCCATTGAGTCGGTGATGCCATGCAGCCATCTCATCCTCTGTCGTCCCCTTTTTCTCCTGCCCTCAATCTTTCCCAGCATCAGGGTCTTTTCACATAAGTCAGCTCTTTGCATCAGGTGGCCAAAGTGTTAGAGTTTCAGCTTCAACATTAGTCCTTCCAATGAATATTCAGGACTGATTCCCTTTAGGATGGACTGGTTAAATCTCCTTGCAGTCCAAGGGACTCTCAAGAGTCTTCTCCAACACCACAGTTCAAAAGCATCAATTCTTCTGTGCTCAGCTTTATAGTCCAATTCTTTTTCTTTATAGTCCAACTCTCACATCCATACATGACTACTGGAAAAACCATAGCTTTGACTAGATGGACATCTGTTGACAAAGTAATGCCTCTGCTTTTTAATATGCTGTCTAGGTTGGTTATAAGTTTTCTTCCAAGGAGCAAGTATCTTTTAATTTCATGGCTGCAATCACCATGTGCAGTGATTTTGGAGCCCCCCAAAATAAAGTCTGTCACTGTTTCCCCATCTACTTGCCATGAAGTAATGGGACCAGATGCCATGATCTTAGTTTTCTGAATGTTGAGCTGTAAGCCAACTTTTTCACTCTCCTCTTTCACTTTCATCAAGAGGCTCTTTAGTTCCTGTTCACTTTCTGCCATAAGGGTGGTGTCATCTGCATATCTGAGGTTATTGATATTTCTCCCAGCAATCTTGATTCCAGCTTGTTGCTTCATCCAGCCCAGTGTTTCTCATGATGTACTCTGCATATTAGTTAAATAAGCAGAGGGACAATATACAGCCTTGATGTACTCCTTTCCTGATTTGGAACAAGTCTGTTGTTCCATGTCCAGTTCTGACCTGCATACAGATTTCTCAAGAGAGAGGTCAGGTGGTCTGGTTAATCCCATCTCTTGAAGAATTTTCCACAGTTTGTTGTGATTCACACAGTCAAAGGCTTTGGCACAGTCAATAAAGCAGATGTTTTTCTGGAACTCTCTTGCTTTTTCGATGATCCAACAGATGTTGGCAATTTGATCTCTGGTTCTTCTGCCTAGAAGTTCACGGTTCACGTACTGTTGAAGCCTGGCTTGGAGAATTTGAACATTAGTTTACTAGTGTGTGAGATGAATGCAATTGTGCAGTAGTTTGAGCATTCCTTGGCATTACCTTTCTTTGGGATTGGAATGAAAACTAACCTTTTCCAGTCCTGTGGCCACTGCTGAGTTTTTCAAATTTGCTGGCCTATTGAGTGCAGCACTTTCACAGCATCATCTTTTAGGATTTGAAATAGCTCAACTGGAATGCCATCACCTCCACTAGCTTTGTTCATAGTGATGTTTCCTAAGGCCCACTTGACTTCGCATTCCAGGATGTCTGGCTCTTGGTGAGTGATCACACCATTGTGATTATCTGGGTTGTGAAGATCTTTTTCGTATAACTCTTCTGTGTATTCTGGCCACCTCTTCTTAATATATAGCTTATTTTATACCTAATAGTTTGTACCTCTTACTCCCCTGCCCCTAAATTGCCCTTCTTCCCTTCCCTCTCCCAGCTGGTAACCACTAGTTTTTTTCTCTATATTTGTTATCTTTCCTGGCTTGTTGTATTTTTTTTTTGATTCCACTTGTAAGTGATATCGTGCACTATTTGTTTTTTTTTCTGTCTGACTTATTTCACTTAGCATAATACACTCCACGTGACTTTAAATGACCTGCATTGTTCCTTTGGTGATGGAGGTGAGGGAGTCTTTGTAGGTGCCCTCTATGGATCCTGGGACATGGGGTCCTCAGTTGTCTCCCTGCATTCCTGCACATGTGCTGGGTCTTCTAGTATCCACTCTTGTATTCCTTCCTTTCCTTTGGTTTTTATTCCAATCTTCTATTTTCCACTCCCTGATAAAGAAAACAAACACACAAAAAAACAAACTAATGCACAGGAAATGGAGCAGGTTGCTGTTGTCCGAAGCTAATTTAGCACACACTTTCCCACTGAGCCCCCTTCTCAAATCTAACATCAGCAATAAAAGTCTCATTAGTCCTTTTGGCAGTACTTAAGCAACTGCTTCCCCATGGCTTCATGCCTGATAATTTGTGTTCTCCTTCTGTAGAGCAAGATACATTGACAGGCCCCTGTACAAAGACGAATACTCTTCTTTGGGGTTGCAAATTTTCAAATAAACTGAGAACAGTAGCTGAAAACCCAATTACCTGGAAGTTTAGAAGGAAAAGACATTGAATGACCTCATCCAGCTTCTTTTCAAAAGCACCATATATTTTTCATGTTTTATAGAGTTTTGAGAGATAATTAGCAGACAGTAGTTGCAAAGAAAAGCAGAAGTTTTATGAGATGTGTAAGCTGTATGACTGGCATTAACTCATACCTAACAGTTGCATCAACATATACTGATATTATTCTTAAAAGGAAAGTTGATGTTAAGGAGTGTCTTATAGGCACAGACATAGCAAAGTGAAAAAGATAACTTGTTTTTCTTCTTAATATGTAGGAAAATGTTGCTATGTATTACAAGATAACTTATTGCCATATATCGAAATGTATATTTAAAGCTGACCTATACCTGTTTATGGACTTCCCTGGTGGCTCAGATGGTAAAGCGTCTGTCTACCATGCGGGAGACCCGGGTTCGATCCCTGGGTCGGGAAGATCCGCTGGAGAAGGAAACGGCAGTCCACTCCAGTACTGTTGCCTGGAGAATCCCGTGGACAGAGGAGCCTGGTGGGCGACAGTCCATGGGGCTGCAAAGAGTCGGACGCGACTGAGCGACGTTCCTGTATACCTATTTATATATGGTTGTGATAGAAAGGGGTTTCTTTTAGTGTGGTAGAAATATTTTTTGACTTTTAATAAATGTGGGCCTTTAAAAGAATTATTTGAGTTCAACTTTTCTCCGCTTTTAAGATCTTTGAACACAGATCTTTTCTTCTTTTTCTTATTTTAAGCATAGCTGCCCAAATATGTCAGTCTTGTATTGAAATAAATGAATTCATGAAGTTGCTTTCTTCACAGTATGAGGGGCTAACAGCTAGAATAAAAATAATCAACCTAATATTTCTTGTTGCTGGAAAATAATTATGAGAATATTACACAGAGGAAGCCATGCTTAAAATAAAGGCTTCATATTGCATTTAAAACTCAAGTGGCACTTTCAAGTATTCTGTTTAATAGAATAATATATTGCTGAACCCTTGGAGAACTAATTATGTTGTTTCACATGAATTACAAATGAATCATTTAGCGACATTATAGTCTTACATGTGTCCTTTACAATTAATCATCATTAAATGTTATAAATGTAAAATTTAAGATGCAAAGAAAGCATACTTTTTATACAAAGTGGTCCAAACAGATACTAGTGTTTTAATTTGACATTTATGACTGCTCTACAGATTTTCTTTTCCTATTTTTACAAGATCTGTGTATGACTCTGAGAACTTCTCTTAATAGAGTCCCCTCACTAAAATCCATTATTGATGTAAGTGTAAGTTGTGACAGTAATTTTTATTATACCACTTTAGCTCCTGTCTGGAATCTCAGCAACAAAATTGTGTTATTAAAGCTTTTTCTTTTTTCTGTAACTGCCTTTTCAAATGTATTTCCAAAAGTCATGGCTTTTCAATTTAAGCCTTTTACTCTGAAAGTCACAGTTTCACATAGGAATGTCAATTCTAGGAACACAAGGAGTATACGCCAGTGCATAGTCCTAGCCATAAGCTTTAGTGAATTATGTAGGAGGTGGACATTGATTCCCTTATGAGTCAGTCCAGGCTCTTCCTGAAAATCGTGTTGTTCCCATTAGTGCTACCATTTTATAGGAAAATGGTATATTCCCAAACCAGGATGTTATTGGTAACTAAGTAGGCAGAAGCTATAGACCTTGAATAGTTTAAGTTAAATGTGATAAACTTCTATAATGTAAACATTTATGGACATACAGTGCTATGAAATGAGGAAGCACAAAGTAGAAGGACCATTTTATTAACTGCGACTAAGTACCCTACACTGTTCTAAATGCTGGGGACACTGAAAGGGATGAGACGATTCCTTTCCTCAATAAATTATACACTGGGTAGAAACACTCCAGAGGGCATACAGTTGAAGGAATCCACAGTGAGTTGACACATTACAAATACATTTACTCCCAGACTGGGGTATCCGGGCAAAGTCTACATGTATTTTAACAGCCTAATGGTCACACTCTCTGATTGCTGACAGAATTGTAGATGGGGAATTATAGAGCTGAAAGTACCCTTAGAGATCACCTAGTCCAAATCTCTCATTTCTCAGAGGAGGAAAACTAGGCCCAGAGAGGGTGAAGTAATTTACTTCAGATCACACAGTGAATTCATGACATTGAGGACTAGAACTCAGCTCTCTTCTCAGTTCAGTCTTTCCAGTGGAGATAAACTGCAAATCTTTTTCCTTTTCCTTTCTTTCCTTTTTATTGAAGTTTAGTTTATTTGAAATCTGTATAGCAAAGTGATTCAGTAGATAAATATATATGTATTATTTTTCAGGTCATTTTCCATTATAGATTATTATAAGATATTGAATGTAGTTTCATGTGCTATATGGTAGGACCCTGTCTCCATTTTATATATAGTGGTGTGTATCTGTTAATCTCAAACTCATAATTCCATGCACCCCTTGTCACTTTAGTAGCCATAAATTTGTTTTCTATGTCTGTAAGTCTTGTTTCTGTTTTGTAAATAAGTTTATTTGTATCATTTTATAAGATACTACATTTAAGTGATATCATATGATATTTGTCTTTCTCTGACAGTATTCACTTAGGTCCATCCATGTTGCTGGAAATAGCATTATTTCATTCTTTCATGGCTGAGGAATACACCACATTTTCCTTATCCATTTATCTGTTGATAGATATTTAGGTTGCTTCCATGTCTGGCTATTGTAAATAGCGCTGCTGTGAACATGTGTTTGGAGTTCATGTGTTTTTTTCAAATTAGTGTTTGTCTTTTCCAGATATATGCCCAGGAGCTGGATTGCTGGATCATATGGTAGTTCTTTTTTTAGTTTTGTGGGGAACCTCCACACTGACAAGCCTTTTTCTTTAAGCTCTCTTCCTGTCATCCCCTTTACTTTAATGGTAAAGACAATGGTACAAGAAGTCTCTGGAGAAAGGGAGTTCCCCAAATGAGGAAAAGAAGCCCTGGGTAGAATGCTCATGAGGTCAAAAAAGAACTTGGAAGACAAGGTTAAAAGAATGGTTAAAAGGAAGGAAGGAGCAAATAAAGACCAGAGAGAAAATTCAGAGAAACCCAATGGCAAGAATAATAAAAAAAAAAAATCACAAAGGAAAGAGGAGTGAAATAATCATTCATTAGCACTTATTTTTATGGAAAAACAGGCTAAAATCTCATGGGTCTAATTTTATGCATTCAAGTTGCTTCAACATTTTTCTGTTTCAAAATAAATAGAGTCAGCTATGTTAGGTACCCACATATTTATTAAACTGCAGAACTCTGTTACCCAACACATTTGTACATCTGCTGAGTAGTGATGACTGATGTACATAACGATGACTCTGAGGCACTTCAATGCCCCAAAGTACTTTGTGAACCATCAAAAAAAAAATATTTCTATTATGTTCAGCCTGCTTTCATTACTAACTATTTTGTACTCAAATTCTTATAAAATGGGGGATATGTTTATGATAATATCTCTGGCAGTTATCTATGAAATTGTCTGAGGTTCACCACAACACTTCATAATGCAGCTAAGCCAGAATAGAGATTTTTATTGGAATGTGAGCAATCCTGTGTCGTCCTTTCCAGATGTTTCCTTTCCTAGTTTTTTTTTTTCATTTCTTAAATTTTCTTGCTCCTTATCTGATGAAATGTAGGGTACATAGCCTGTCGCAGTGTCATCCTGCCCTGCCCAATTGTTGCCCATCTCATTCCAGTGATGTTTTGAAAGTATATGTTGTGTAAATAGATTATTTTACATTCTGCTACCTTACAAGTCTTTTGGTATGATAGTCAAGGGAAACTATATTGTTTTCATTGGCTTTCAAATGGCCTTTTCATGTAAGTCAGCTGCCAGGCAAGTGTCCTAGATCCGTTTTCTAGCATCCATGTGAATATCCATGATAAATAAGTCGTTGCTCACTGGAGCTGCCTTTGTGAAGCAGGTTCTGCACTTCCTGTTTTTTTCACATGCACAATGACACCAGTCAACCTAATTGACTATTACTTGGTCACTTTCTGTGTCGGATGTGATGCCAGGTAAAATAGAGAGGAGAAATCCAAATTCACTGTATTTCTGTTGAAACCCAGAAAGATTTGATAATAGAAAAAGTACTAATTTGAAGTTTTTCAAGGATTAGTGTTCCCAAAGGATGAGTGTGTGACTGCCACTGTCTTTCTTACAACCTAAACCAAATTGTTACGTGGGTCTCCAGGAGCGCATGGCTAATAGATGCACTGACGTTGTAAGGCGAGTGCAGAGAGAAAGAGAGCGAGCTGGGCAGTCAGGCAAGTAAAAGGAAATGTATTAGAGGGAAAAGAGAGGGTGACTGGCCCTTAAGGAGAACCACTGTCCTCCCTTTCTGACAGAGTCCTCCTTATACCCCACCAATGAAAAATTCTCTGAAGCGATGGTCATGTAGCCAGAGGTCTGGAATCTGGTGGTTTCACAGCTTTGAGAAGATAGGTCCCAGTGAAATAACAGGATGCCATTTGGGCAATTTGGTTAGTCTCAAGGATCACTGTGATTTCGTCTTTGTTTGTGAGGTCGACAAAACATGCCATCTTATCAGTGAGACCCCATGTGGAGCCTATCAGACAGAGTATAAAATGTACCCGGTGGCTGTAATGAGGATAGGTCAGGATTGTGGTTCATTTGATCAAATGCCAGGAAACTCTTTTCATACAGTGTCTTTTCCTAATTGGAAATCAAGAGGATCGAGTACAAAATGGTCAACATTATCAGTAGAAACACCAATGTACACTTGTGTCTTTAAAAGTCCTCTTTATGTTTGCGATTAAACAGGTTGTGATGCCTACACTGCAGAACAGGCCTCCTCTTCTGTGGCTGATGCTGCTTTTTCTTTTCTGTGTCATGTTTGCTTTGAAATCATCATCATTTGGGGGTATGACACTAGTAATACTAGGCCATGTTGCTGACAGTGGTAACTTTCAACAGGGAGAAGTAACCAGGGAAAGGGCATCCATCATCATGTAATTTAGGGAAAAAATACTCAAGACTCAGAAGCAGCGTTAGCAATGACAGCTGGATGCAAGGAACCATTTGTGTAGGACTGCAAGCATCCTAGATAGTGTAGATGAGCCCTGGATTGAGAGGAAAATAAGAATTGAATGACTTCCTTTGTGTAAACGAGCATCCTGGAGTGTGCGATAATGCAGCCAATAGCCTTACCGCCTTCTGAATCATGTGGATGCCATGTTAAGAATGAACATATGCAGTGCTTAACAAAGAAAGGTCAATTCTGCCATAGTGATCACTGAAGCATAATGCAGCAAATGAGGTAGGGATTTTTTTTGTTTTGTTTTTAACACATCAATCCTAGAACATTATCTTTTCAGGAGGTTGTGGGCTTTAAAAAATCTTGGGCATCTGTTATACCCTAACTGAACAGCAGTTTAAAGCCAACTCCACACATGTACTAACAAATTGAAAACATCAAATAATTTGTATATAAATACTGATGTGCAGTTTCACTAACAAGGTCTCTGGTCTGTCAGTGTCCTTCTTATTTTTCAGACTCTAAATGGGTTGTTGAGTTGTGGCTCTGTGTATTTGCTAATTGTCTCTCTTTTTTATAGAATGTATGGCTTTGCTCATAGTTAACAGACAGCCTGGCAAGATTTGTCTTGGCTATGATGCTTTGTTCATCTCATAATAGTGGCATAGACCACTGCATTCATAGTCATCCAAAGAAAAGATTTCAGCATTATGTTTCTAGATACCCAACAGCATTTTTTTTTTTTTGTATATGGTGAACTAGGAGAAAATACAGTTGTGACCTCAGCATGTGCCGTAATTCTTGGTTTATACATTCTCAAAGGTACAGAAATAACTACACATATGCATTCATGAGTTACAAAATTGCTTCCCTAATTCAAGTCATCAGAACTGAACTTATTTGAACTCTTTTTCATTAGAAGTCCTGTCCAAAAACAGCTCAAATGTCATATGCCTTGTTCATTCCAAGTTTTCTCCTCTGAATCTTCTCACCATATCATTAGGTCTATATATATGTCTATCCTCCTTTCCTTATCCATTAGCTCTTGGAGGGGATCAACCATGCCATCTTTGTTATTTCTCTGTTGCTTATACAGTCTTCCATTGAGTACATTCACTCATTTTTAAACAAATTCTTGCTGTGCTCTTCATGATACTGGGCAGTGATCTAGATAGTTCAGTTCAGTTCAGTCACTCAGTCATGCCCAACTTTTTGCGAACTATAGTTAGTGGCACAAACCCAACATGCAGGACTAAAGTGAGTTAAGGCTGTTTTTTACACTTTTACATTTTATGACCCATTTTCAAAGGGCCGTAAAAACAAATAAGAAGCAGTAGAGACCATATGTGGCCAAGAAAAACTTAAATATTTATTTTCTGGACCTTTAAAAGGAAAAGGTAGCATGCTAGCCTTTATTCTACATGTTAGAGATACAGTAATGAAGAAAGCAGATCAAAAACCCCTGCTTTCAAGGAGACTAAATTCTATTTATAGATCTAAATATTTTACCCAGAATAGGAACCTATCTTTGTTATCTTCACAATACTTATAAATAGTATACCCAGGTGGCACAGTGGTAAAGAATCCACCTGCCAATGCAGGAGACGCAGGTTCAATCCCTGGGCCGGGAAGATCCTTTGGAGGAGGAAACGGCAACCCACTCCAGTGTTCTTGCCTGGACGATCCCATGGACAGAGGATCCTGGCAGGCTATAGTCCATCGATTTGCAAAGGGTTGGACACGTCTGAGTGACGGAGCACACACACACAGAGTGAATATTTGTGAACTGAATGAATGAGGCATGCATGAAATCTGTCCTCCAATATCACATAATACATACAGGTATTCTGTAAAATGTGATTAAAATATTTTTAAAAATCTTTATATTAATATTATGTTCCTAGAGTTGTTAGAAAAGTAAAAATTAGAAAAAAATTAAAAAAAAAATTGAAGTAGTACTTACTTTTCAAAGATATATTATTCTGGTACTTAATAAAATGGTCTTCTATCTTAGTGTAACTTTTATGCCTGATGAGATGCTGATTATGGAACCTCCTTATAGGAGCTAATCATATCTGATTCTGAAAGCTTTCTAAAATGGTGGCTGTTTCACAAGAGATCATTTTATATACATGACAGTTAAAACAAAGAGTTTGTCTTCCAGGGAGTCTTCATCCTTCCAAGTAAGCAGTGTTGGAGAATGGGAATTCAGATAAAAACATTTTACTTCACATTACAAAAGACAACCTTTAACTTGAGACTCAGAGATGACTAATATTATGGCAACTTTTTAGAAAGTCAGACCATAAGTGAAACTCACTCAGTTATGTCCAACTCTTTGCAACTCCATGAACTGTAGCCCCCTAGGTTCCTCTGTCCATGGGATTCTCCAGGCAAGAATGCTGGAGTTGGGTTGCTATTTCCTTCTCCAGGGGATCTTCCTGACCCAGGGATTGAAGCCGGGTCGCCTGCACTGCAGCTAGACTCTTTACCATCTGAGCCACCAAGGAAGTCAGGACATAGATGCCACTACTTCTCCAAAAGAGTGTATGTGCGTGTGTGCTAATTTGCTTTAGTCATGTCCGACTCACTGCGCCCTTTGGACTGTAGCCTGCCAGGTTCCTCTGTCCATGGGATTCTCCAGGCAAGAATACTGGAGTGGGTTGCCATTTCCTACTCCAGGGGATCTTCGTGACCCAGGGATTGAACCTGCATCTTCTGTGTCTTCTGCTCCTGCATTTCCAGACGGATTCTGGTAAAGAGGATCGTATATTGTAATTGTGTTTTCCAACCCCTAAATGGCAAAGTGTCCCACTTACGATCACCTCTCCATCCCAGAACTCCAATCTAACCAGTTATCTGCTGTTAACACCTTCCTATCCCTATCCCAAATGGTCACTGCCACCAAGTGATTTCCTATACCCTCCTTTATCTTTTAACATTCAAAATTAGAAGTGAACGATGTACTGATGTACAAAGAAAAGTCACATAGCTTTGTCTTTAAATCTTTATTCCCATTGTCCTTTTCATCTGATCAGTCCTTATTCCCAGTATCCTGCACACTTCCCCTTAGAGACAGCATTACTGTGAATCTAAATACTTTGCTTTTTTAAGGAACTGCTCATTCCTCATTCCTTGCACAGATTTAGAACTGACAAAATGAGAGTTTAAAATGCAGTAATGGAGACCCTTAATTATAAATGAAGGAAATTAAAGCATACTACTGTATGTACTGATTTACTTTCAGTTTCTTGACCTTTATCAAGACTAATGAGATTGCATATCTAGCATAGAGAATGGATAAAATTAATAGACCTTCCTAATTAGCATTGTTAGGAATTCTGTAAAGCAGAGATGTGCCATCAAACCTGCGTGTATGTGCTGTCTCTTTAATTGTACCTACTGTTCCCTACCACCAGCCCACCCCCATCCTCACCTGTCTTCAGTTAATATATCTGAAGTCATTGTATTATGAATTAACAGACATAGAAAACCATGCATTTGTTTTCCAAATGCAGATAGCTCCTACCCAGCAGAGTTTATAATTTATAGAGCTTATACTTCCCTTTAAAGGGTGTTAGAATACTGGGTAATGATAGAAAAGCAACGTTTATTAAATCTAGTTGGGGCACAGAACTTGTCTCTGGGCAAAGTAGTCTTTAAACATGATACCAGTTTAAATCTAACTGTTGCCCTTATGTAGCAAAACAGAGAAGGGACTTATTCTGGAAAGGTTTCAGATCATTGAACTTCCGAGTGATCATACTCACACATATAAAATAACCCATTAGGCCATGAAGATATTCAATCAGTAGTATTTATTGAGAAAATATTATGAGCTTAGTATTTGTGGGAAGTATAAAAGTAGAAAGCATAGTCCATTTCCTTGGGGAATCAGACTTACCAAAATCAATTATACACAACAATAAACAGGTACTAAAATGTTGTTCCTATATATTTTGGTATATACTAGATTTTCCAAAATAATCTCAATTCATTATTATATCATGTGTTCATATTGTTAGTGCAAAAAAAAAAAAAAGAGCAGAGGGAGCCTTTATGGTAATAAGACCTCAGGGAAGGACAAGATTGCTGCAGTTGGAAATATTCCAAGAAGGCCTCACAGAGGAGGCAGGGCAGTTGGTTAATCTTAGAAATACTGTATTTTATTATCTCTTTTCAGATAATTTTCTTATTAAGTTTTGCTGTTTCTCTTTGAATTTTTTACGAGAGTTTTTTGTTTGTTAGTTTTTCTTTTCACTCATTCATAATAACATAGAATTGGAAGTAATTCCACATCTTTTGGATTAATTTCTATGTTGTTTCGACCCAGCTTCTACCATAGTCCCCATTCAAACACATTTCACTGTACTAGTTCACAGTAATATGAAATAAATTATTGCTGAGTATTTGAACTCAATAAACTGAGGTTGAGCCCATTCATTGTGGTCCACAGCAAGTCTAATTCTGTTCTCATTTTATAAACATCTGTTCCACAGTTTGAAAGAAAAAAAAAATTACTTAAAAGACCTGAACAGTCTTCTATCTTGATTCTTGTTTTTTTCTTATCAGTGAAATAAAAGGAGCAATTCATACCATCTCACAATTGTCACAAACCAGGACAATGATATATAATTTATGTATCTTTCATCTGTAAGCTGAGATTCTTTGACAGCACAAAAAGGGAGGGAGATAAAGGGCATCTTTCTAGATAAAATCATGATATTTTACCCTAGGTTTTGGAAAAATTATATGCTAGGATGTTTTTTAGAGGGGGGAGAACAATAGCATTTTTATAAATTTTTACTAAAATACATTGCTTATAAAAATGTGAGCAGCTGAAACTTTGGTCAGACACATTCTTAGTTTTTTAGAAAGCTATAGCTTTTATGTTTTTTAAGAAATCTATTTACAAGCATCATCTCCACATTTCTCTAGCCCTGTTTTTTTTTTTTTTTACTTTATTTTACTTTACAATACTGTATTGGTTTTGCCATACATTGACATGAATCCACCACGGGTGTACATGCATTCCCAAACATGAGCCCCCCTCCCACCTCCCTCCCCATAACATCTCTCTGGGTCATCACCGTGCACCAGCCCCAAGCATGCTGTATCCTGCGTCGGACATAGTCTAGCCCTGTTTTTATTGAAGGAAACCCTACAGGCAAAAATGTAATTTTTCTAGGGTGGTACATATGGCATATGCCAGAACTAGCAAAATAATGTTATATAGAGCCAAATGCTGATACTCATCAGACCCCAGAATAGGAATCTGTTACAGGATAAGCAAGATGTTGTCCTTAGAAGGAGAACTCTGTGGAGATAGAACAGCTCAGGTGCAAAATCAGGTTGCTCTAAAAAATCAGTGGCATTCTACTCTTGGGCCAGTTCCTGCCAGTGCTGGCCCTGGGAATGCAGTGTTTTATGGCAAGTCTAATAAGCAGAAGTCTTGGGACCAGAAAGCTATGAAGCTCTTCCTGAACTTTAAATGTATGTGAAGACCTGCTTACCGCCATGGAACCTGGCATGGCTTCTAAGTACCCAGGAGGCAATTTTGTTTTATTCTATTCTGCCTTATTTGGGGTTGACAGAACTGGCAGTATGAGATAAACCTGTGTAAGCAGTGAGTTCTTGATGTTGATACTCATTTATCCTAGGGATCTAAAGTCAGTAACTTCTTTATGTGTAGCTCTAAAGCTGGAGGAGATAATGGAATAGCATAGGCCTATGTTTAAAAAATCAGAATGGGAAAGAATTCCCAGAACAGCTGGACAATTCAGTAATCCCTGCTGAAAAACAGGTTGTTGTTTTTTTTTAATTCCTTCTAATTATTTTTAAGTCCTTATGTATAATGATATATAAAAATATTTATTTTTATTTCTAGTTTTTTCTTAGTAGTGTACACTTAATCTGGCTGGTTTCTCAAGCTGTGGATTTTACCATGAATTAGAAAACTCAGATAATAAAGAATCTGCCTGTAATGCTGGAGATCTGGGTTCGATCCTTGGGTCAGGAACATCCCCTGGAGAAGAGAGTGGCTACCCAGTCTTTTATTCTTGCCTGGAGAATCCCATGGACAGAGGAGCCTGGTGGGCTACAGTCCATGGGATCACAAAGAGTCAGACATGACTGGGCTACTAACAGTTTGCACTTTAACTTAGAATCATTAGAATATGTGTATTAAGGCATCAGTAAGTGCAGCTTCAGCCCTTAAATGAACTAGGACACTTCCAAACGAGAACATAGAGGACTTGCCAAGAAACTTTTTTACTGTCATCCTCCAAGACCCGTCCTGCCCTGGCTGTTCGTAAACTCTCGTCTCTAACTGGGCGTAACAGATCTAGACCTTTCACTGCGCCCACTTCTAGAGGCAGGAAGGCTAACGCCTTGAAAATCCATAAAGAAAGTTTGCCCAACTCTCAGGATTCCCAATGTCAGATCAGTTTCTAATCTTCCTGAATAGTCATACCTGAAAAGTAATTTTGGATGGAAAATGGCTTTCCAAATCTACATAAATAATTTCTGGATTATTTGCTATTTTAAATTAGCCATGCCACTGTTCCTCTCCATTAGCCTAGATAATTGAGAGTTGGCTATATATTACCTGATACCTATAAAAATAATTGAACATTCTGAATTGCAGTACATTTTAATGGCTGCAATTTCAGATGTACAAAGCCAGGCCAGGCTACTTTATTCTTGTCCATAGTGGTATACAGTTGTGCCTCTATTGAAGCAAACTCAATAAACGAAGATATTATTTTATAGAAGTGATAGCTCAGAAGGTGATTATTTTTCCCCTTAAAGGATCTCTTACCTTAGAAAGAGATTTACTGTGGGGTTACTTTGGTTAGTCATTGATAGCATTTAAAAGTCTCTGTTTTAAAGAAAAAAAATCAAATTTGTGAATAACTTGTCAAGACCAGCTTGACAAGCAGGATTTCTGAAAGCGCAATACGGTGAGAGAATGGGAAACAAGACACAAGTTTTCAGTGAAAAGCGAAGGTCAGGGGACCAACACCGCTCCAAGGTGAATGTGCTGAAACTGAATCCCAGCCAGCTTTATTATACTTTCAGCCGTGAATGAAAGAATATGCGGGGAGTTAAGCTATAACTCATGTGGCCTTTAGGCCAAAGAACAAAATGATCATTAACCATTGAGTAACTAAGAAACAGTAATCAATAACAAATCAATAACTAATATTCTTATCTATAGATTTTCCTCCAGATACATAAAACATGTGACTCTGAGACGCCAGCTGAGAAACAGTCTGGGGTCGGTTTTCCGACCCCGGGATCATATCTTGTTTTCAGGACTATGAACTGTTCCCTCTGGACTTGTTCCAAGAGTCTCATGCCTTATAGCATCCAGTTTATCAATAATTACAAATTTCTTTTGCAGCCCTTGCCACGGCCTGCTGTTCTTTTATTCTTCCTGTCTCCTACAATAACTTGGCCTGCAGGAATAGGTTAGAAGATGATTACTGTCACATATTATTCACCAGCTATGTGTTCTGTCTTTTCTTTAAAAATGCTTAGATGTCTTTAAAATGGTTTTTAAAGGTTTAAAGTAATAGCTTCCATGTATAGCCCTCCATGAATCTAAGAAGATGAAGTACATTTGTGAGTGTGATTGATAAGGGTTAGTCACTCAGTCGTGTTCAACTCTCTGTGACCCCATGGACTGTAACCCGCCAGGCTCCTCTGTCCGTGGAATTCTGCAGGCAGGAATACTGGAGTGGGTTGCCATTTCCTTCTACAGGGGATCTTTCCAACCCAGAGACTGAACCCGGGTCTCCTGCAATGTAGGCAGACGCTTTACCATCTGAGCCACCAGAGAAGCCCCCAGTTGATAAGGATGCTTGTAATTTTCAACAGAGGTTACTGTTTCAATGGTGGCCCAGGTATCTGTCAATCTTTGTCAAACAGCTTATTTGTTATTCATTTTTCTGCAGCCCCTTAAATTGTCTTTCTTCTTTCCCCACATTTGTCCTCACCCTTTCCCCAATGTTCTATTCCAAAAGTGAATTCACCACCTCAGTCTGAATAACAAAATTGTTATTTAGTTTTTGCTTTAATCTTAGCTATCCTTAGACCTCCTTTTCTTCTCAGTCTGTTCCAATTGAAATAAAAAGGATTTTTGATGTATGTAGAAACTGGTTTTTTTTTTTTAAGGAAACTGTTAAAATTGTACAACTTCAAAGAGTTTCCAGATGTCGCATTTTAAAAAATGTTTTATCTTGTTTTTCTTTAAACTTTCCTGTTGGTCTGTGTAGTCCCAGTGATGACTGAAGGTATTGAATTTTACATTCTAGATTGATCTCAGGGTTCTTCATCTATTAAATAGTTAACAATTACACCTTTTCCTGAAAATAACAGTGCTTTTATGGAATTAGTTACTCAGAGCTGATTTATTTCTAATAATTTTTTTTCAGACCATGATATTAAAATGTACTCTATTTTCCATATACAGAAATGTTTCCCCCCTTTAGATAGAACAGGGCTTCCCTAGTGCCTCAGATGATAAAAAAAATCTGCCTGCAATGCGGGAGACCTGGGTTTGATCCCTGGGTCTGAAAGATCCCCTGTAGAAGGAAATGTCAACCCACTCCAGTATTCTTGCGTGGGAAATCCCATGGACAGAGGAGCCTGGCAGGCTTCAGTCCATGGCGTCACAAAGAGTCAGACACAGCTGAGTGGCTAACACACTTTCAGACAGAAGATGGATACATGTCGATTGCATTCTAACCAAATAGACATCTTTGGTTCATTTTTGCCACGTTATTATCCTGGATTTAAATACCCTTGGGCTAGTTATTTAACCTTCTTCTTCTTTACATTTCAGTTGGCCTTCAGGCCTGCCTTCTTTACTTCTTCTTTCCCTTTTTTTTTTCTGTATGCATTCATTTATTTATCCCTCATCTACTTCCTGCAATGATTTCAGATAATTCATAACAAAAGTCCGTTAAAATACGATTAAAAGTCAGAGGGGAAAATTTAGACAGTTATTACAGATACTGAAATTAAGAATGGTTATTATTATTGAGCATTAACTTTAGCTTCAAGCTTTCTAGAAACCAAGCCAGAAAGAAAAACATGGTCTATTTTATAGCTCTCATTATGACAAAACAAAGACAGTTTAAAATGATAGACAAAGAATGACATTGTCTCCAGTAGCAGTTTGAGATACAAAGGAGAGAGAGAGATGATTTACAAAGGAGAGAGAGAGATGATTTTGTATCATCTAAAATAGAGATGGCATGCCATCTAAAATAGAGATGGAGCCGATTATACAGAGTGAAGTAAGCCATAAAGAAAAACACCAATACAGTATACTAACACATATATATGGAATTTAGAAAGATGGTAACGATAACCCTGTATGCGAGACAGCAAAAGAGACACAGATGTATAGAACAGTCTTTTGGACTCTGTGGGAGAGGGAGAGGGTGGGATGATTTGGGAGAATGGCATTGAAACATGTATACTATCATATAAGAAACGAATCGCCAGTCTAAGTTCGATGCAGGATACAGGATGCTTGGGGCTGGTGCACTGGGATGACCCAGAGAGATGGTATGGGGAGGGAGGTGGGAGGGGGGTTCAGGATTGGGAACACGTGTACACCCGTGGCAGATTCATGTTGATGTATGGCAAAACCAATACAGTATTGTAAAGTAAAATAAAGTAAAATTTAAAAAAAATACAAAAATAAAATAGAGGTGGTACCAGAATGTTCTTCATGATCATTTGCTTCATCAGCAAGCCACTTCCTTATTCCCTCTGTGTTCACTTATAAAGCATAATTAAATATCATTGCATTTGTGGAATACCTTTGCAATATTTTATAGAAAACAACATTTATTCTGAAATAAGCCCTCTTCCACCTCCTCACTCCAAGCCTTTCTCCATATATATCCATTCTTTGCTTTTCCTCATCCCCTAAGGTATGTGACTGCTGATAGTTCTGGGAGTGGAAAAAAATTCATTTATTTCTAAGTTGTCTGTGCTTAGTCACTGAGTTTTGTCCAACTCTTGTGACCCTATGGACCATAGCCTACCAGAGTCCTCTGTTCATGGGATTTTCCTACTCCAGGGGATCTTCCGAACCCAGGGATCGAACCTGCATCTCTTGCATCTTCTGAATTGGCAGGCGGATTCTTTACCACTTATTTCTAAATTACAAAATCTTAATTTTTCTTGGTAGCATGTAGCAAGTATATACCAACTTTGTGCCTCTCCCACTTTTGAAATTATAAACCATTTCAAGTTTACAGGAAATGTTAACTCTAGAACTGTTTAACTGAGCGGGCCTTGTAGAAGGAGTTTGTGATTAATAACCATTTACATATCTGCCAATGGAAGTTAGCATCTGTGTCCTAGAATCATAGAAAATTAAAGATGGACATGATCTGAAAGTACACTTAGTGACTCACTCCTTTTATATAAGGGCTAAGGACTTATGTAGGTTCACATCTCTCATGAGTAGAAAAGTGGAAGCTAGAGCTCACACCCTCTGATGACTATTCAGCATAGAATTACAGATTAGATATGCATTCAGATTGCTATGACATCCTCACATGTGACAAACCTGAGCCTCATATAATCTTTTCCCTCTCTATACAGAACTTATATTTCCTGATTATCATGTAGACTCTCAGTTTTTAACTTTCATAATGACATTGTTTATCTAACAGATTAACGAATCTTTGATCCATCCATTCTGTCAACAAATACTCCTGAACTATATAGTTTCTAATTTGAGGTCCACTCAGTTGAAAGTCATGACCATTCTTATTAGCACTTTAATTAGCCTAATTCTATATTTCAGAGAGGCAAGACAAGGAACTAAGTTTAACTGATAATTGGGGTACAAAATGCCTTTTAGGCACATGGAAGCCTAACTTTTTGCCCTTTTGTTCATTATTAATATTCTGTATGCTCTTGCTTTTACTAGGAGTAGGAGGATCATCCCCACATTACCACAAACAGTAAATCTGTTTCTCTCCTGTCCATGATTACACCTTTCTCTTTTTAATGGACTAGGTAAAGATGTTGATGCTCACTCCTTGAGGGCCTCCCTAGTGGACCTTCTGTCCCCTGCAGCAGTCCTGAACTAAACGTGCAGTGCAGTCCAAGAAAGAGAAACTGGTGATCACCAGCAAAGAATGGAAAGCATTTTTAACCCTTTATAGAGCCAGTTCAGGCAGGGCTTGTTTGCTTTGTTATTTATGGCAGTGCTGTCCCCTTTCAGGCCTTTGGAGATCACAGAAAATGGAGAGCTAGTTGAATAAAACCTGAGTCTCACAGGACTTTCACAAACAATGGCAATTCATCTCAGCCTACAGGCAAAGAGGTTGTAGTAAGACTTTTGCTCTTATTGCCTATATAAACTTTCCAACCAAATTAGTGGAAGTTTTGAATTTTTTTCCTTTCTCTGTCCCTCTGTATCTCCATACATCCCCCAAATTTTTGAGATCAAATAGAACCAGAAAGATTGATGGAAGATTCCTTTGTCCCTTACTCCTATCTAGAATTCTCTCCCTTCATAATGTGTATAGAAATTCATTTGAAAGAATTCTGACTAACTTCAGATACAAGCCTGAGATAATGACCAAGATTAAAACGACTGAACATCTCATTCATATCAATTCCAATTCATAATCCTATTTTATTTAAAGGGCTATTTTTGTCCTTTGGAATTCCAATTAGCCAAGGATGCTAGTGCTGATAATAATACAGCCTGCCAAGGGAAATTATTTCTTCTGTTTCCACAACTCGCAGGGTTCACCCTAAAGAAGTAGTGTCTTGAAGTAATTTCTCTTATCCACCCCCATGCTTGCCTTTAAGGCAATATTTCGGGCGTAAAAAAGATCTGGAGGGAAGACTCTCTCAAGAAAATTCAGAGCAGTATTAAGACCAGATTTGCCCATTAAAAATATTACTTGAAATAGATAACTATTGCTTCCTTTTTCGGAGAAGGCAATGGCAGCCCACTCTAGAAAATCCCATGGACGGAGGAGCCTGGCAGGCTCCTGTCCATGGGGTCAGAAACAGTTGGACATGACTGAGTGATTGAGTGTGCATGCATGCGCGTGTACACACACACACACACACACACACACACACAAGGCTCTTTGTGAGCCTGCATGCTACCTTGCTTCAGTGGTGCTCGACTCTTTGCAGACCTTATGGACACACACACACAGCTCTTTGTGAGCCTGCGTGCGACCTTGCTTCAGTGGTGCTCGACTCTTTGCAGGCCCTATGAACACAGACACACACACACACACACAGACACACACACATAAGGCTCTTTGTGAGCCTGCGTGCTACCTTGCTTCAGTGGTTCTCGATTCTTTGCTGACCCTATGGACACACACACACACTTACACACACACAGCTCTTTGTGTGTCTGTGTGCGACCTTGCTTCAGTGGTGCTCGATTCTTTGCAGATCCTATGGACACACACACACACACACACACACACACACACACACACACAGCTCATTGTTAGCCTGGGTGCTACCTTGCTTCAGTGGTGCTCGACTCTTTGCAGAACTTATGGACACACACATACACACACACACACAGCTCTTTGTGAGCCTGCGTGCGACCTTGCTTCAGTGGTGCTCGACTCTTTGCAGACCCTATGGACACACACACACACACACACACACACACACACACACACACATAAGGCTCTTTGTGAGCCTGCGTGCTACCTTGCTTCAGTGGTTCTTGATTCTTTGCAGACCCTATGGACACACACACACAGCTCTTTGTGAGCCTGCGTGCTACCTTGAAGCAGTGGTGCTCTCTCTTTGCCGTCCTTATGGACACACACGCACACAAACACACACACAACTCTTTGTGAGCCTGTGTGCTACCTTGCTTCAGTGGTGCTCGACTCTTTCCAGACCCTATGGACTGTAGCCCCTGGGCTCCTCTCTCCCTGGGATTCTCCAGGAAAGAATACTGGAGAGGGTTGCCATGCCCTCCTCCAGGGATCTTTATGACGCACACACACACACACACACACACACACTCTCACACACTCACACATACACATGCACACACTGCTCTTTATGACCCTGCGTGCTACCTTGCTTCAGTGGTGCTCGACTCTTTGCAGACCCTATGGACACACACACACTGACACACACTAACACACTCACACACACTCACACACACACACTGCTATTTGTGAGCCTGCGTGCTACCTTGCTTCAGTGGTGCTCGACTCTTTGCAGACCCTATGAACACACACACACACACACACACTCACACACACTGCTCTTTGTGAGCCTGGGTGCTACTTTGCGTCAGTGGTGCTCGACTCTTTGCAGACCCTTTGGACACACACACACACACACACTCACACACACACAGCTCTTTGTGAGTCTGTGTGCTACCTTGCTTCAGTGGTGCTTGACTTATTGCAGACCCTATGGACACACACACACGCACACACACACACTTACACACACAGCTCTTTGTGTGTCTGTGTGCGACCTTGCTTCAGGGGTGCTCGACTCTTTGCAGACCTTATGGACACACACACACACACACACACACACACACACAGCTCTTTGTGAGCCTGCGTGCGACCTTGCTTCAGTGGTGCTCGACTCTTTGCAGGCCCTATGAACACACACACACACACACACACAGCTCTTTGTGTGTCTGTGTGCGACCTTGCTTCAGTGGTGCTTGATTCTTTGCAGATCCTATGGACACACACACACAGCTCATTGTTAGCCTGGGTGCTACCTTGCTTCAGTGGTGCTCGACTCTTTGCAGACCTTATGGACACACACATACACACACACACACAGCTCTTTGTGAGCCTGCGTGCGACCTTGCTTCAGTGGTGCTCGACTCTTTGCAGACCCTATGGACACACACACACACACACACACACACACACACATACACATAAGGCTCTTTGTGAGCCTGCGTGCTACCTTGCTTCAGTGGTTCTTGATTCTTTGCAGACCCTATGGACACACACACACAGCTCTTTGTGAGCCTGCGTGCTACCTTGAAGCAGTGGTGCTCTCTCTTTGCCGTCCTTATGGACACACACGCACAAAAATACACACACAACTCTTTGTGAGCCTGTGTGCTACCTTGCTTCAGTGGTGCTCGACTCTTTCCAGACCCTATCGACTGTAGCCCCTGGGCTCCTCTCTCCATGGGATTCTCCAGGAAAGCATACTGGAGAGGGTTGCCATGCCCTCCTCCAGGGATCTTTATGATGCACACACACACACACTCTCACACACTCACTCACACATACACATGCACACACTGCTCTTTATGACCCTGTGTGCTACCTTGCTTCAATGGTGCTCGACTCTTTGCAGACCCTATGCACACACACACACTCACACACACACACACACACACACTCACACACACACACTGCTATTTGTGAGCCTGCATGCTACCTTGCTTCAGTGCTGCTTGATCTTTGCAGACCTTATGGACACACACACACACACACACAAGGCTCTTTGTGAACCTGCAGGCTACCTTGCTTCAGTGCTGCTTGACTCTTTGCAGACCTTATGGACACACACACACACACACACACAAGGCTCTTTGTGAACCTGCAGGCTACCTTGCTTCAGTGGTGCTCGACTCTTTGCAGACCCTATGGACTGTAGCCCACCAGGCCCCTGTCTCCATGGGATTCTCCAGGAAAGAATACTGGAGAGGGTTGCCATGCCGACCTCTGGGGATCTTTATGACGCACACACAGACACACACACACACACACTCACACACACACAAACAGTCACACACACACACTGCTATTTGTGAGCCTGCATGCTACCTTGCTTCAGTGGTGCTCGACTCTTTGCAGACCCTGTGGACACACACACACACACACACACAGCTCTTTGTGAGTCTGTGTGCTACCTTGCTTCAGCGGTGCTTGACTCATTGCAGACCCTATGAACACACACACACACACACACACACTCACACACACTGCTCTTTGTGAGCCTGGGTGCTACCTTGCTTCAGTGGTGCTCGACTCTTTGCAGACCTTATGGACACACACATACACACACACACACAGCTCTTTGTGAGCCTGCGTGCGACCTTGCTTCAGTGGTGCTCGACTCTTTGCAGACCCTATGGACACACACACACACACACACACACACACATACACATAAGGCTCTTTGTGAGCCTGCGTGCTACCTTGCTTCAGTGGTTCTTGATTCTTTGCAGACCCTATGGACACACACACACAGCTCTTTGTGAGCCTGCGTGCTACCTTGAAGCAGTGGTGCTCTCTCTTTGCCGTCCTTATGGACACACACGCACAAAAATACACACACAACTCTTTGTGAGCCTGTGTGCTACCTTGCTTCAGTGGTGCTCGACTCTTTCCAGACCCTATCGACTGTAGCCCCTGGGCTCCTCTCTCCATGGGATTCTCCAGGAAAGCATACTGGAGAGGGTTGCCATGCCCTCCTCCAGGGATCTTTATGATGCACACACACACACACTCTCACACACTCACTCACACATACACATGCACACACTGCTCTTTATGACCCTGTGTGCTACCTTGCTTCAATGGTGCTCGACTCTTTGCAGACCCTATGCACACACACACACTCACACACACACACACACACACACTCACACACACACACTGCTATTTGTGAGCCTGCATGCTACCTTGCTTCAGTGCTGCTTGATCTTTGCAGACCTTATGGACACACACACACACACACACAAGGCTCTTTGTGAACCTGCAGGCTACCTTGCTTCAGTGCTGCTTGACTCTTTGCAGACCTTATGGACACACACACACACACACACACAAGGCTCTTTGTGAACCTGCAGGCTACCTTGCTTCAGTG